>NC_057878.1:0-300000 GCF_019740435.1 Gambusia affinis | reverse complement strand
CACCACCTAGTGGTCTCATAATGAAATTACACTCATTTGAAAAAAAACAACATGGTGGGGATCACAGCGAATGTCTTCTACAGCAGCTCCCGACAGAAACATGGACAAGGTAAAAATCCTAATCAAATTTTATGATTGAAACTAGTTTATTTATGCACAATAATGTCTGTAGCTTCACGTGGCATGCTTATTTGATATATTTGAGTAATATTAGCAAGCTACAACGTCTGTAAACATGACGCACTTCTTTAAGGACATCAGGTCTACCTTCAGTGCAAAAACGTAAAATTTTTCCAAGAGCATTTGTGTTTATTTCTAGTCAAAATGTCTAATTTCTAGTCAAAATAAGTCTTATTACACTTAAAATAAGACTCATCCTGTAAAAAGTAACTTGTTTTTAGACAATCACCATTTGTTTCAAGCGAACTTTCACTAAAAAATAAGTAGAATAATTTGCCAGTGGAGCAAGTTTTTATTTCCTATTACAAGGAAATAGATTGTGCATTTTTATCATTACAGGGGGAATGTCCTTTTTGAGAGCTGAACGATTGCTAAATGCAATCGCAAATGACTCTGAGATTGAAGATTTGTCAGATGGTAAAGAGGATGATCCTGCTGTGGGTGAAATCGCTCCATGTGAAGCAACTGTGGAGCAACCTGATGATTCTGATTCAGATTATCAACCTGATGCTGCTGACATAAGTGAAGATACTGACAGTGATGTGAGTGAGCCACAACATAAACAACAGCATCTTGAGAATGATGGTGAGACATAACCTAATTCCCATGTTTTTGCTCCGTAGCACTTTATTTCATTCAGTTGAGTATATTGCAAATAAAATGTATTGTATTTTTATTATCAGAACCTGACCAGGATGTGCAAGGTCACAGGGCAGGACCAAGAAATGGAAATAGAGAGTACTGGAAGTCTGCTCCATTCAACCCTGTCTTAGTCCCATTTCAAGGAGCTGATGAACAACAAGACGAGAGAGCAGATATGTTGCCGGTGCAGTACATGGAACAGTACGTTGACATAGAGCTGATGAAAGTCCTTGCCGACTATACAAATTCTATGTCATTAGCTAAAAGTGGGAGATCTCTCAACACATCGGTTGAAGAGATGTACCACTTTTTTGGAGCATCCATCTTGATGTCCTTACCCACAAATCCGCATGTTCTGGTCCACTAATCTGAGAGTCCCTGCCATTAGTGACACAATGAGACACGACCGATTCTTCAAGCTGAGGAGCCATCTGAAGGTGGTAATTGATGATGACATTCCTGAAGACAGGAAAACAGACAAATTCTGGAAGGTGAAGCCTTTCATAAATCGCATATTCAAAGGCTGCCATGCTCAGGCCCGACCAGAATCCGTCTCACTAAGGAGCCAGAGAATACCTGCCAGCGGTGGTCCAAGAAGGACAAATGCTACTTAACCATCAGACGACCAAATATTGTACAGGAGTACAATGCAAAGATAGGTGGGGTAGACTTATCAGACAGAATGATGAGCTACTACAGGATGAGTGTGCGAACAAAGAAGTGGACGATTCGCATGCTTATGCACTTCATGGATCTTGCTCTGGCCAACAGCTGGCTGCTGTATCGCAGAGATCATCAAGAACACGGTACCCCAAGAAAGGCTATCATGACGTTCCTCGCGTTCCGCATGGATGTGGCTCAGGTGTTCCTCAACAAGTGTGATGTCACGCATTCAGAGGAAGAGAGTGCATGCTGTCCACAACCTGGCCAAAGATCCCTGGTCACTCCAATCCCCCACATCTCAGCGCGCACAGCTTCTGCTGCTCATCTGCCGGAAGTTGCTGATCTCAAGAACCCGATGTGTTGCAGACAACAAGGCTGCCCTGGGAAATCCCGTGTACGCTGTCTGACATGCAATGTCTTCCTTTGCCTGCAAAGTCAGCGCAACTGCTATGAAGACTTTCACGGAGGCCAGTAGGACTACTTGAATACTTGAATGTTTGTTTGAGTTTGCTATGACACGTTCATAATGATGCTCATAAACGTTGCACTTTTCCATGCAAAGCCTTTCGCATAGGCAAGCAGGAATACTTGAATTAATGACTGAGTTCGCTATGACATGTTCATAATGAAGTTCATAAAGTTTGCACTTTTCCATGCAAAAGCTGCACACTTTTATCTGCGCTTTTATGTTTGTTGACAGCATAAAATAAAGTTTTGTACTTTGTTAACCAATGGTGTCTTCATTGTGAAAGTCTGGACAGAAAGCAGCGTAAATGTACATACTGTGAAACACAGATGTAAATAATAACAATGATTGAATGGTCTTATCGTCACACAGATAGTCCCAATGTCCTCACCTGAGGACATTGGGTTTTGAGATAACCACTTATTGTAGAAAGCTAAAATTTCATTTTTAGGCTAATTGGGTCCTTATGATCCCAAATGACAAGGAAAAAATGTATATGCAAAAACAGACCCATTGTCCTCATATGAGGGCATTGGTTTTGACATAGTTCAAGAGCACATAGAAAGCTAAAATTTAATTTCAACTAAAATTAGGTCATACTAATCCCAAATAGTAAGGAGACATAAAAAATGCACATCAAACAAAAGCCCGGGTCTCAGGAGGTTAAATGGGCAATATGCGACAAGTTTAGCCACTGGCTAACAGTGCATCATTTCACAGTCTGGACGGACAACAACCCATTAACATACACACTAACCAAGCCAAGATTAGGTGCGTGTGAACAACGGTGCGTTTCCAGGCTCACTGCCTATAGTTTTGATCTGAACTATGTTCTGTTAAGAAAAATGATTATTTCTAATGCTTTAAACAGTTAATTTTATGTCATGTGTAAAAGGTATCTTGAGCATTCTATGTTGTATAAATTTCTTAGTTTTAAACAGATATTCTGTGAAGAATTTACAGGAAATTATCCACCAGAGTAAATGTCAAAGGTCAGGAACTAGATGCAGATCAAAGGAGATCTTTTAGGATTGTTATCAGGGCTCAGGAAGCCACGAAATTAGCATCTATTGCAGGGCAGAAGCCTGTATGGTTCACAGAACATCAAAGGTTTTTTAGAACCACATCTGGCAGGGTTTAAACTAAAATGCAACATAGAATGTTGAGATCACTAACAGTTTTCTAAGTATTAATAGCAAGTTTATAATTAAAGTGCATTATCTAAGTTTAGAATGGTGAATGCTGAATGTATTTGAAAATTGTACTGTCTATGATAATATCTGAACCAAATGGAAATTGTTTCAATGAAAATGTGTTGTTTAGTATTAGAAAACTGTTCAGGATGTATGTGATAAGGCAAAGATTCAAATCTTTGGAGAGGCTCAATGCAAAACTAGGTTTGTGAAGATAATCTTTCCTCAAACTAAATTACTTAATTTGGCCGGGAGGCACTCCGAATTTCACAGGTATCTGTTAGAGCCAGAAGACTAGGATGCAGCTGCTTGCTCCATTGTTCTTCTAGAGACCAAATGGCCTTTGATCTCTGGCGTGAAATTAAGGGAAGGTCTAAGTTCCTCTGAGTGTCCAGGGGAGCTCCTGGTTGGTCGAACCAGGGGTACGCCTTAATGAATACATTAACAAGGAGAGAAACGCCTCCACTATAAAGAGATTGAACACGATAATAATGATTTAGATCGCTGTTATTTCCTGCCGTTTTGGCCTCAGCCTTCTCCAAAGACATGTCTTTGCTTTTTCTTTCTCTGTCTCTGTCTTTGTTTTAATTCTTGTGTCTCAGGTAATGAATGTATGTCTCTGTAACTCTGCAGTTTTCTTGTTAACTCATAGCTTCTTGTTGTGAGATTAAACGCTGTAACTCTGTGACGTCATCACGCATGTTGCTCCTGATTGGCACACACTCCTCGCTGGAAGAACCCGGGAAATAGGAAGAAATAGAGAGCCAAGCTTTTTCCAAATTAAGCTAACTTAGTACTATTTCTTTCTTCAACAGTTCCTGGTAGCAAAAATGTTGTCACTGATGCCTTGAGTAGAGAACCATTTATTCAGTCATGCATGAGCCATCGCATTGTAACTGAACCACATACCGCACTACTTAACCAGGTGAACGGTATGTTGGACAAAATGGTCCAAGATGCATTTCATTGTAAGAACAACTGTCAGCTGGTTGTTGAGTGCACAGATGACAATGCCGAGGTGCCCTCACCGACTCCCCAGACATTAACGTCACAAGATGTGTCAGCTGTTCTTGAGGCACATGAGTCTGGAGGTTTCAGTCAGATGAGAGCCACTGATCCAGCTGTCTTGCAACTCAGTGACATTGATCAATCTGCCTTGATGCCAAAGAGTGAACTTGCTCATTTACAAGGTCAGGATGTGTTGGGCAGACTTTTCTATTATATGAAGCGTCACAGGAGACCCACCAGATGTGAATGAGCAAGTGAGTCACCTAGTGTTCTAAATCTGCTGAGACATTGGCCTAAGCTTGTCATTAAAGAAGGCCTGATGTACAGAGTTAAGAAAGACAAACAAATGAACATGACAACTTAACAGTTTATTGTCCCAGACTCTTTAAAAGCCAAAGTCCTCCAAGGGGTGCATGATTCAGCACGTCATCAGGGCCAGGCCCGCACACTCTCTCTCGCCAGACAGAGATTCTTTTGGATTGGGATGGAACGTGACATCATTAACCATGTGAAGTGCTGTTTTCGATGTGTAGTTGGTAAAACTCCAGTACCTAGTGGCAGAGCTCCCCTTGAAGGTATTCATACCTCTGAGCCGATGGAACTGGTCTGTATTGACCTTTGGACAGTTGAGCTCTTGGATAAGCGCTCTGTGGATGTCCTAGTTGTAACAGACCACTTTT
This sequence comes from Gambusia affinis, assembly GCF_019740435.1. Classification (NCBI taxonomy): domain Eukaryota; kingdom Metazoa; phylum Chordata; class Actinopteri; order Cyprinodontiformes; family Poeciliidae; genus Gambusia; species Gambusia affinis. Next base: position 295,168 of record NC_057878.1, on the reverse strand, counting down.
CCAAGATGGCACATGCGTTTCCATGCAAAAATCATTCAGCCAAACAAGTTGCTCCTCGTCTGTGGGATGACTTCTTTTGGATATATGGTTTTCCTAAACGCATTCATTCAGATCAAGGAGCTAATTTCAAAAGTCTTCTCATCAAAGAACTGCTGGACATGGCTGGCATACAAAAATCTCACACCACACCGTAACACCCGATGGGGAAGGGCATTGTTGAACGTTACAACTTTCTCACTGCTGCTGCCGTTTCTGATGATGCGGACCATTCTCTTTGCCCTTCCACCGCAGGAAGTGGACTCTATGACCCTGTTGTGCCTGATGAAGTACAGGACAATGAAACTAAAACTGTGAACTGGCTTTTGCAGATGGAGGACAATACTTGTGTGGATGAAGTTGTAAATCACCCTGACTGTGCTTCTGACATTCCAGTCTGTGGTTCTTCAGTGGACATTGTGTTTCCTGTCTCAAGTGATGTGACCAAGGATTTGCCTGAACCTGATCTCCCTGAATCTGTTGCACTGTCAAACTCTCCTGAACCAGGTTCCAACCGTACAACTCCAGTTGTCCACTCTGACCTCATTCAGCATGATCTTTCAGCTGAACATAGTTCTGACATGAAACTGGACTTGCCCATAACTGATGTTGTTTGCACTCAGCCATCTAGGCTATGCACTAGATCGGGTAGGCCTGTTAAGACTCCAGCCAGACTTATATGTGAAATGAATGGGGTATTATGGGTAATACTCAGAGCCATGAGGATCACTGTCGAGGTAACGTGTCTCTGCAATGTGATATCCATCCATCCATCCATCCATTTTATGTTCACCCTTGTCCCTAATGGGGTCATGAGAGTTGCTGGTTCCTCTCCAGCTACGTTCCGGGTGAGAGGCGGGGTCACCCTGGACAGGTCACCAGTCTGTCGCAGTGCAATCTGATAAAGAAATATTATTTATGAAATATGTTTATGGTTTTCGTTTTTGCATATTATTGAAATATGTTTTATCTAGGTAACACTGTTCTGCTATTATATCATTTTTGCTGCGATTTACAAATGTTTAGTTCGTGAGAAAGTGTGGTGGGAATTTCCCACATGTTAACATGGCTCCTCCTTGCAGGACCTTGTTTTATGTTAGAGACTGACTTACCTCGATGCCCATGTGTGAAATGCAGGTATGTTTTACTAAACCTCTTCTAGCAGATGGTTAATATAAGGCTGAGTTTTATTTTAACAGTTTTTTATGAAGATACGGTTCATTTATGTTTTGCATTGTTCCAAGATGCAAGTTTATATAAACTAAAATATAAAAATGGCATCCAGTAAATAAAATGGCAGCATTTTATTTTATTTTTCAGAGCATTTTAGTTAATTGCTTTACTTTCTTTAAAAAGGACATTTGCTGGTTGTTCCTTTAGTGTAAACTAAATCCACTATGCAATCACTGTAATTTTCAATGATTTTATTTTGTTTACTGTATTATGGGTAATCCTCAGAGCCACGAGGATCACTGACAAGGAGCTTGTTTTATGCTAGAGACTGACTTTGCCTCAATACCCATGTGTGAAATGCAAATGGAGAATTAAAAAAAACAACTGATGCCAGCTTGAGCTCCTGTCATTCATTGCCACAATAAGAGAAGCCACCAGATCCACATAGGCCACAAAAAGCATGTTTGATTTGTCACAGTTTAAAGAAAAAAGGTCTGACAAAAACCTAGATTTTGCAACTTTCACAGCTCTCTGATAATTAGCAAGTCCATCTCTAAGTATTTGCAAAGAAACCTAAAGATAATTTTTTCCTCCACCTGCGCTCAGCGTGTCTGCACTCATGTCAGAAGTCACATGTTCGTCCATTTGACCAGGGTGATACCATTGTCTTTGTACCCAGCCTAAATGGGGCAGCTGAGTCCAAAACCTCTGTACAAGTTTTCTTAAAATTAGAGATGAATTCGTCTGAGTTGAGGTTTTGAGAATTAGAATTATATGATTTGCTGAACTTGCTAAATAATAAAGAGGCTGTCAGAGAGTTTATTATGTAAACCCGCATGCTGAGGTGCAGAGTCTGATCACACTGTGGGAGAGTGTAACAGAGAACAACACAACAAAATGATCAGAAAAATGTGTTTCACAGATCTCAATCACATGAGAGTTAAGACCAAAAGACAACATTTGCAGGACACTTGACTTGGAGTCGGGAGTCCGATTAAGAGTCAGTAAAGTTTAAAAACTCTTTGGCTAGTGGTTTGGACTTACAAAAGGCATGAATATTGAAGTCCCTGAAAATCAGAAAGTGATCATATCTCAGCAATAGATTTGTCACAAAGTCTGTAAAATCCTGAATAAAATCTTTATTACACTTAGGCGGTCAATACACCAGAGCGCACAGGACTGGGCTGTCCAGGTTGATCAGAAAAGTCTGTAGCTCAAAGCTGGACAAAGAATCTGCCAGTATCTGCCAACAGGTATATTTGGATTTATATACTGTTGCTAACCCCCTGCCCCTGCTGCAAGGCAAGTTTATATAGAGCCGGGGTCTCAAACTCCAGTTCTGCAACTTTTAGATGTGCCTCTGCTGCAGCACCTGAATAGAATAATTAGGCTCTGGAGAACTGATCTACACAAGGAGGAGGTCATTAAGCCATTTCATTCCAGTATTTTGTACTTGTGGCTCATCTAAAAACTGCAGGACTGTTGCCCTCCAGGGCTGGAGTTTGAGACCCCTGATATAGAGGCATTTGGGAGGTAGAAGTTCTGAGAAATCCGTTGGTTCCTTGGGTTGCAGTCCTCTGGTAGGCCTTGGCATTCACCAGAGCGCCTCCATGTTTTTTTGCATCTTCTGTCCCATTTCTTTTACCTACTGACAGATAAGCTCCACAGGTCAGCTGGCATGGAAATCAGATGTGGCGGAAGCCTGAAAGTTGGATCCTCAAAGTTTTTGTTTAAAGATGTCTCAAGACATTGATTCAGACCAATAAGTGTCTGATGGTCATACACTTTCAGTCCACAAATATCTTAGCACAAAATATAAAACAAAAATAAAGAAACTGGGCAAGGTGGGCAGACAACTGCTGATACACCCTGGTGCCATCTTGCCACACCCCCAATCATTGTCACACAAACATTGCCATGCTGTTCACTGCAAGGTATTCTGGAAAAGTGATGTCTTTTGGTCCAATTGCAGTGGCACCATCCAGCCATAACAGCAATGAGTAACATTATCAAGCCTTTTCAAACTGAACCAGAGTATGTTGAACTTGATGGGAACATAGAAATCACAAGAGGTAATGAAGATCAGGAGGACCAAACAAAGGAAGAGGACAGAGTTGGATGTAGGAGCTGGTGTTTTGTTGCTGCTACCACCTTCAGCTTCATAACTGAAACAATGAATGAGACATATCAGTGGTCAAACTGTGTGATCTGGTAAGTAGTTCTATAACTCTGTGTCCAGTAACAGCTGTTTAGGGACCAGTCTTGGTCCGGTTGGATCAGTTGTTCTATATTCAGTACCAGCAGTAGTAGTAATTAGTTCCATTAGAATTTCAAATAGCTGTTCGTCTGATGTTTCTCCCAGCATTTGTAGCCCTGTGTGCGGTACAGTAACAGATGGCAGACAGTCCGGTTTTGGTCTGGGCTTAAACCCAACTAAAGCCACAAGTTGCTGCTGCTTGTGGCAACCGCAGAGATATATCTGGCCAGCAACGCCACACTCTTGCCACTGCCGACGCTCTCGCCACCACCAACGCTCTTGCGCACTTCCCGCAGCCTTCCGCCAGGTGACACACACCAATGTCTTAGGCAGCACTCCCTGACGATGCACAAGTACAGTCAAACTGAATTGCAAATTCAAGCTATTGGGCTCTTTAGAGACTAACAAAGGTCAATCCTAGCAAGCATGTATGATTTACAGCAGTCTTTCTTAAACTGTGGTCCTTGGACCATTAGTGGTCTGAGGGCACCCCCTAGTGGACAGAAAAGAAATCCAGGACTACTTATAGCGACTGGATTCCTTCGAACGATTAGTTGTAGGAATTGTTCTAGTCAGTCAGATCTGCACTATGCTCTGTAATGAATGATGATCTGCTTTCAGGTAAAAAGGTACTGTCAATTTTAGTTAATTTTGTAAATAACTCAAAATTCTGAAGTAGGCCTCTTACATCTGTTGTGGCCAGTCAAGTTTTTGACAACTTGTTAAATGGGTTAACTGGTCCTCAGTCTGAAAAGGTTTGAGAAACACTGATTTAGAGACGTATACAAATTGTGAGGGATTAGAATTTGCTATTCATTCATGCTCACATACTCCCAACAACAGCCAGCGTTGAAAGAAGGATTTATCATCATGTTATTCTAATTCATTAAACACAGTTTGATATCTGCATTAAATAGAAATTAAGAGGAAGAAAAAAGATTTCAATGAGATGAGCTCTGGTCTCACCTCAACACATGGCTCTCAGGAACCAGTCTCCTTGAGAAGGGCTGGACATACTTCCACTCTAGAGTTGCCCAAGGTGAGAGGCGTGAGGCAGGAGAGGGCATACTAGTTGCTCCCCATCTCGGCACCTGTATGTTGGGGTTTACCCCGGTGAACGAGAGGGTAGCCTCCCTCCGCCTACGGGTGGGGGGACGGGTCCTGACTGTGGTTTGTGCTTACGGGCCGAACGACAGCTCAGATTACCCACCCTTTTTGGAGTCCCTAGAGGGGGTACTGGAGAGTGCTTCACCTGGGGACTCCCTTGTTCTGCTGGGGGATTTCAATGCTCATGTGGGCAATGACAGTGAGGCCTGGAGGGACGTGGTTGGGAGGAACGGCCCCCCCATCTGAACTCGAGTGGTGTTCTGTTGTTGGACTTCTGTGCTCATCATGAATTGTCCATAACGAGACCATGTTCAAGCATAAGGGTGTCCATATGTGCACTTGGCACCAAGACACCCTAGGCCGCAGTTCGATGATCGACTTTGTCATCGTTTCATCGGATCTGCGGCCGTATGTCTTACACACTCGGGTGAAGAGAGGTGCGGAGCTGTCCACTGACCACTACCTGGTGGTGAGTTGGCTCCGCTGGTGGGGGAGGATGTCGGTCAGACCTGGCAGACCCAAACGTGTTGTGAGGGTCTGCTGGGAACGTCTGGCGGAATCCCCTGTGAGACGGAGCTTTAACTCCCATCTCTGACAGAACTTCGAACATGTCCCGGCGGAGGTGGGGGACATGGAGTCTGAGTGGACCGTGTTCCGTGCCTCCATTGTCAAGGTGGCTCATCTGAGCTGTGGCCACAAGGTTGTTGGTGCCTGTAGTGGCGGCAACCCTCGAACCCGTTGGTGAACACCTTTGGTGAGGGAAGCCGTCAGGCTGAAGAAGGAGTCCTATCGGGCCTTTTTGGCCTGTGGGACTCCGGAAGCAGCCGATGGGTACAGGGGGGCGAAGCGGCATGCGGCTCCGGTGGTTACTGAGGCAAAAACTCGGGCATGGGAGGAGTTTGGAGAGGCCATGGAGAAAGACTTCTGTACGGCTTCGTGGCAATTCTGGTCCACCATACGGCGTCTCAGGGGGGGAAAGCAGTACAGCACCAATACTGTTTACAGTGGGGAGGGTGTGCTGCTGACCTCAACTTGGGATGTTGTGGGCTGGTGGGCATGGGAGTTCGCCCAACCAGTCTACATGTGTTTTGTGGACTTGGAAAAGGCGTTCGACCGTGTCCCTCGGGGAGACTCCTGAACTCCTCCCTGGTGAGGTGTTCCGGGCATGTTCCACCGGGAGGAGGCCCCTGGGGAAGACCCAGGACACGCTGGAGGGACTATGTTTCTTGGCTGGCCTGGGAACGCCTTAGGATTCCTCCGGAGGAGCTGAAAAAAGTGGCTGGGGAGAGGGAAGTCTGGGCCTCCCTTCTGAAGCTGCTACCCCCAGGACCTGACCCCAGATAAGCGGAAGATGGATGGATGGATGGATGGATGGATGGATGGATGGATGGATGGATGGATGGAGCTCTGGTCTGTGATGATACAAATGAAGTCTGATACAGCCGAGGGCTTATATGAGGAAGTTATTCCATCTTGATGTTTCAAGCTAAAGTATACTTTGAACCAAAATGGCCGACTTTCTGTTGGGTTTGGACCATGGCTCCAAGAGACTTTTTTGTAGGTCCTGACAAGATACACATTTACCAAGTTTCATAATTCTGGGATAAAGCATGGCTTGGGGCTGATTTTTTAAAATATTCTAGGGGGCGTGGTTCCACGCCCACCACATGTTGGAACAGACTCCTGTTGCAGGGTTGGACAGGGATTGATATCAGTTCATTTAGTGCAGTTGAGATCTTATGTAGGGAAGTTATTCCACCTTGATGTTTCATGGTGAATGGCCAGATTTGAGGCTTGGCCATACCTTCATGCTTTGACCTACGAAAATTCCTTTGATAACTTTTGACCCTCAAAGCCTCAAGACTGTGCTGACTGAGTTTGAAGCCTGAATCTCGAAAGCTCTACAACAAGTTTGCTCATATCCAACGTCAATAAAATAGACAATATGGCAGCTTTCATTCAAAATAGCGGACTTCCTGTTTGGTTTGGACTATGGCTCCAAGAGACTTTTTTGTAGGTCGTGACATGATACAAGTGTACCAAGATTCATAATTGTGAGATAAATCATGGCTTGGAGCTGATTTTTAAAAATATTCTAGGGGGCACTGTGGAAGCATTAGGTCACGCACACCAATTATTGGACTGCACTCCTGTCAGGGGGTGGACAAGGATCGATCTCAGTTTGGTGCAGCTGGGCTGTGTAATCTAGAGCCAAACATATGGCAGCGGCATGAACTATGATGTTGCCGTGCCACCATGGCCATGCCCACACCCACGCTCAAGCCCTCCACTGTAAAGCAAGTGAGACCAACAAGTTATCTGTAGAGCAGTTTGGCCATGCCCACTTGTGATTCCACCGGAATCTGAACATTTTCCTCGGGGGACAATTTTGGGCCAAGTTTGGTGAGTTTTTGAATATGCTAAAGACTCCAAAAGTCCACGCGAACTGGGCAATGATACATGGGCAATGACAGTGAGACCTGGAGGGGTGTGGTTGGGAGGAAGGCCCTCCTTGATCTGAACTCGATCCCCCGGTCGAGTTCAGATCACTGTTCTGAACAGTGAACAGTGTTCGAGTTCACTGTTCCCTCACGGGGGTTGCGTTCCGGTGGTATGTTGTTGGTCTTCTGTGCTTGTCATGGATTGTCCATAACAAACACAATGTTCAGGCATAAGTGTGTCCATATGTGAACTTGGCACCAGGACACCCTAGGCCTCAGTTTGATGATCGACTTTGTCATTGTTTTGTCGGATTTGCGACCACATGTCTTGGACACTCGGGTGAAGAGAGGAGCAGAGCTGTCCACTGCCCACTACCTGGTGGTGAGTTGGTTCTGGTGGTGGGGGAGGATGATGGTCAGACCTGACACGCCCAAACATGTTGGGAATGTCTGACAGACTCTCCTGAGTCTTTAACTCCTATCTCTGGCAGAATTTTGATCACATTCCAGGGGAGGTGGTGGAGATTGAGTCTGAATGGACAATGTTCTGTGCCTCCATTGTCAAGGCAGCTTATCAGAGCTGCGGCCTCAAGGTTGTCGGTGCCTGTCGCTGTGGAAACACTTGAACCCGTTGGTGGACACCTTTAGTGAGGGATGCCTTTTTGGCCTGCAAGACCCCAGAAGCAGTTTTTTTGGGTACTGGCAATCAAAACACCATGAGGCTTAGGTGGTTGCTGGGGACTAACTCAGGTGTGGGAGGAGTTTGGAGAGGCCATGGAGAAAGACATTCACAAGGCTTCAAGGCGGTTCTGGTCCACCATCCGGCATCTCAGGTCAGGGAAGCAGTACAGCATCAACACTGTTTATAGTGAGGATGGTGTGCTGTTGACCTACACTCGGGATGTTGTGGACAGGTGAGCAGAATACTTCGAAGACCTCCTCAGTCCCATCAACATGCCATCCATTGAGGCAGCTGAGTCTGGGGACTCTGGGTTGGACTCTCCAATCTCTGAAGACTCTCCAAACTCGGATGAAGTTGCCGAGGTGGTTAAAGAGCTCTTTGGTTGCAAGGCTACAGGGTTGATGAGATTCTCCTGGAGTCCCTTAAGACTCTGGTTGTTGTAGATTTGTGTTGGTTGATGCGGCTCTGCAATACTGCATGGATATTAGGGGCAGTTCCACTGGATTGGCAGACTGTGGTCCTCCTATTCAAAAAGGGGGTAAGAAGGGTGTGCTCCAGTTAAAGAGGGGTCACACTCTTAAGCCTCCCTGGCAAGGTCTCCTGGAGAGGAGGGTCCATCACATAGTTCAGGGGTCAGCAACCCAACATGTTGAAAGAGCCATTTTGGACCAAAAAAAACAAACAAAAAAATCTGTCTGGAGCCGCAAAAAATTTAAAGCCTTAAATGAGGCTTATAATGAAGGCAAAATAGTCTTTAAGTGTTTGTATTAGCAATGTTAGCCTATTATCAAAATGTATACATAATTACCATTCATGATTAAATGTTTATTTTCCCTGCTGTGCTTCCTGGACGGAATGACGCACCACTCTAACTCTGTTTTACAATGGTGCTTTAAGTTTACCTTCTGTTACAATATTAATGTATTATGTTTCGTTGCATTGATAAAATTAAAAATGCAATTTTATGAAGATCGACAGGGAAGGGGTAATGTTTCTTTCCTTTTGGAACTCGGAAAATCCGCTCCAAAATGCAGTTTGCATAACGACGATCGCTCTTTGTAAATAATCACTGTTAAATATGTGATCGAAAAAACAACAAATCGGAACGTGCATAACGTGCCCCTTATCTGGGCAACAAACAGACTGCAATAAAACACAACCTGCAGTTATAAAATAAAACAAAAGCCTATTGAAAAAGTAAAGTACAGTGAACCCTCGTTTTTCGCAGGCGTTGCGTTCCGAAAAGAACCCTTGATCGGCGAAATCCATGAAGCAGTTACCTTTATTTTCTTACAATTATTATACAGCATAATTAAATACTCTACAGTGAACCAAAAAACAAAACATGTTTTCAGGCCCAAGCATTTTTAAAACTAATATAACACTGTCTTACAAATAACTACAGTAAAATAATCATTTTAATGATCAATACAAAGTACAGTAGGACAAATTGTGGCTTGCACTTTCCACCGTACCCCACCCAGCTGAAAGAAACATGCCACAGGCTATGACGCAAATAATCATTGACAGAAATGTTGAAATTTAATATTTATTCTATATATCTTTATAGCATGATTTATAACATATGGAGTGATTGTGTCATGTTTGTCCTTCAACAGAAACCATATTAAAGCAAAAAATACATTTCCCACATCCCATCTTTTTCCATTTTCAAACATTTTTGAAAAAGCTCCAGACAGCCACTAGAGCAGTGCTAAAGATCCGTGGGTTGCTGACCCCTGACATAGTTGAACCTCAGATTCAGAAAATGCAGTGTGGTTGTCATGGAACACTGGACCAGCTCTACACCCTCAGCAGGGTCCTGGAGGGTGTGAGGGAGTTCACCCAACCGGTCTATGTGTGTATTGAGGTCTTGGAGGAGGCATTCGATCATGTCCCCTGTCAAGAAAATCTGAGATCATCCCACTTCCCCATGCTGGAGATTTTAGTTTAACAGTAACAATAAATAAAGTTATCTTTAAAATTAATCACTCAAGTGACATCTAAACCCAACAGTAGACTTAAAAGTCAATAAAATGAATGTGGTTGTGTGTGTTGTTTCTGATTAAACAGATTATCTCTTATAGATCTTGTACAGGGTAAGACCCAGGTCTTAGAGATTTTCCGGACCTGTTAGACAGAGAACTGGTCAGTAGTCAGCCCGAGGAGTTGTGAGGAGAGGGCGAGGCTGGCTATTGCGTAATAACAAACACCCCCCAAACGCAGGGCCGTAACACACAATCTGGAGCCTCGGGGGGCATGTTCTAAAATCCTATTTATAGTTTTCCAGACAATAATGGAATACACAAAAACACGCAAAAATAACTAGTTTTTTTTTTAGTATTATAACCATTAAACACTCTCCTACACAGCTCAACCTTATAAGTGGAGACACATTGTTGATGTTACTGTTGATGTTACCGTTAAGAAATAATTTGCAATTAAGTATTGGCAAAGCTCAATCTAAGATGGCAGAAAGTTGTTGTCAGCAACTGCCGACAGTAACTAAAAAAGTTACTTTTATTGTAACTTAGTTACTTTCCAAATCAAGTAATCAGTAGTCTAAGTAACTTTTTCAAGGTGTAATCAGTAATCCAATTGTAGTTACTTTTTTAAAGTAACTATGCTATCACTGGTGTCTGGCCTCTCCCTTTGAGATAGGTTGAGAAGCTCGGTCATCCAGGAGGGACTCAGAGTAGAGCCTCTGCTCCTTCACAAGACTTTGGCTGGCTAGGGCTACTCTGTTTTTTGATGAGGGAAGATCTCCAGTTTCTTTTTAAAGTCTGTTTGGCTGTGAACACAACAGTTTGACCTCAGTCACATGAAATAAGTCTAGATTTTGCTATAATTGTCACCCAGTTCTCCAGTGACGCCTCTCGGTCGTTTCTGGCCCAGCAGGTCTGGCAGACATTGCGATGGTAGACTCAGGAATGGAGAGGAGGAAGTTTGGGAGGTGGCATCTATTGAAGTCGAGAACCCACAATAGTAGAGTCTTTGGCGGTGGAATATTGGGCCTTGCAGGCCCCCAGGCTTTGAACATGTCATGTTGACACCTTCATGTTCTCCGCTGCTTTGATTGGTTTCATTCTTTTTTGTGTGTGTTTGATTTGACGTAAAGCACTTTGAAATGCCTTGCTGCTGAAATGTGCTATACAAATAAAATTTGATTGATTGATTCTTTACCCTAAAGTGTTCAGGGCCATTAAAAAGAAACAGAGCTTCCAGCAAATAAGAAGTAAAAGGGGAATAGTTTTATCATTTATACTCTGTTAGGCACAACATTGAGACAGTATATTCTTTATATGACATCCCTTTTCAGAGGCTGGGAAACTCAAAGCTACCTAGGAATGGTGCAGAATGAAGTCAAAAATGATTGATCCTGCTGGCAGATTCAAGTTCACAGTAATGTCAATAAACATTTCTCTTCTTATTATTGATAAGGATATAAATCATGTTTGACATAACATCTTGTCATAAAATGATTTTTTTTCTTTTTGCAAAGTTTATTCTGACTCAAAATCAAACTTATTGATTGAGTAAAAATCCTTTTTAAATTCAAATCTGCCAGGAATGTGAAAAGTTTTGAGCTTAACTGTATGTATGGGGATGGTGGTAGTGGTGGTTTCTGATATAAACGATGAGGGCAACCGCCCAGAGGTTCCACCTCAAACAGAACCTTCAACCAGAAGGTTTTGAATTTCAACTGTGACTAATGTCCCATCTCACCCTCCCCTTCCCCCACCTTCCACTAACCTAGGTCCTCCTCTGTATGGTGGTGAATGACTCCAATCTAATTTTTCCTGCAGTGTGTGAAAGCCTCTCAACCTTGCCTCCTGACCCTCATTCTGTGAGAGAAGATAATTGCTTGTCAGGAATAAATAGAGAGATTAATGAATTCATTAGTGCAGGGAAGTTTACCTTTTCAGAACAGCACTTACAGCTGTGACACATCACGCCTATTGTTTTACTAGCTATTTAGCCTTGAACAATAATATTCACATAACAAATTGCCTCCTGCACTCATGTAAAGCACCCAGAAACTGTCCTTATCTTTGAATTTAGCACTAATCCAGACAAAAGCTTTTTAAGTCGAGCTCCTTCATCATAATTACTTTTGTGAGATCTTGTGCCTGTTTGAGGTAGAACAAGACAAGGCACATTAATCTACATTAGCAGTAAATACTCAACCACTTGATGTATGCAAATGTTACTATTGCAGCAGAACTTGAGCAGCTTTTATTGCAAATATGTAATAATGCATAAAGACTGTAGAGAACGTCTTGTTTGTTTCAAAATTTCTTGCAGCTACACCACTGTCATCACCAGGTGGTGCAGCATCAGAGCCACTTGCTAAGCTGCTAATACCCACTTTATGAGAATCACCTAGAATTATAACTAAGCTGCATATCCCTCATTGGAGTTAATTCAGGTTTACCAGTAGTAAAATGACAAGTAAATGGAAAAATACAAATACCTAAAGACTGTACAGTAAGGCAATATTTACAACTTAAGGAAAAATACTATAGTTATTAAAAATGGTTTAAGAATGTACAAAATTCCCATATATGTTTGTGCATAAACTGCAGTCTACAAGAAATTGAAAAACTGCAAATGACAACAGGGATGCAAACGTGTTTGATTTCAATGAGACCAGTGATGATAATAAATCCTACAACTGTTGGGATAAAGGACCTGTGACAACACTCAGTGCAACTAGAATACAGTTGGAGCTCGTCAGTTCTGCCAAGTTATGTATGGCATACAAATTATGTATGCCATACATAACTTAGCAGTTATGTATGGCATGGGGGATGGTTAGAGTTGACATGATTGCACTCTGACAGCTAACGGAGGAACATCTTATCTTGCTGTCGCTATCATCCTTACTGATAACTTTGCCTTTGAGTTATTTTTAAAGTCACAATTTTTACAGTTATATTCACATTATGGACAACTTAACTGGATTAGTTCAAACCTACGGACTGTGGGATTTTCTTACTTTTATTAGGCCTGAGCAGTGAAGCGCTGCAAAGGCCTATTGAAATTGTAGTGTGTCTTTTTCTTATGCTTCCATCAAATTAATTGGCATTTTGGGGCTTTAAAATATTCAAAACCTCACCAACCTTGGCAGTTACGTCAAGTCTGCATGAAAATTATGTAATTTAAGGACATCACAAAAATCGCAAAAGGAACGGCTCAACAGCGCTACCTGGCATCTTTCAAGAAACCCTCCACAATGACCTTAGTTTATCGTAGAGACATGAAATTTGGTTCCCTTGCAGAGCTCCTCAAGATGCACAGAAAATTCAGTTAATGTCATAGTGCAAGTCAAACAGGAAGTTGGCCATTGTGGATTGAAAATCTGATTTTGACCCCATTTTGGCCGTTTACAGTCTTCGCATTTGATTGAACTCCTCCTAGGGATTTTGATCGATCGGCTTCACACTTGGTCAGATTGTTCAAATGTCATAGCCAATTAAAAGTTATCAAAATTGTGAGTTTTCGTGCATGCTGAAGGGGCTTTACCAGGGGTCAAAGTTTGCCTACTTGCCATGAAACGGAAAACTGTTATATCTCCTACACAAAAACTCACTGAGGCACCTACCTTCCGTGATTGATCATCATTGGGGCCCTACAATACCCAATGGTCAAATAATGACATCACTTAAGCCACGCCAGATGAACAGGAAGTGTCATTTTACTGTGAACGGTCTCTATCTGACCCCTTTGACTTAATCAACATTAAACTGTGTTCAGACACAGAAAACATGTTGGTGTGACTGGGTGTCCAACACCAATGGATTTTGGTGGAGCAGGTTAGCGTGGCGAAGTAACCTGTAACGCCATTGCCATAAGTTTGACTCTAAATGCCACAGTTTTGAGCCGAGCTGCACCAAATTCCTTGGGATCGATCCTTATCCATCCCAGACAGGAATCCACAACAATATTTGCTGTGCGTGGCCTAATTTCTCTACAGCGCCTCCTAGAATATTTTAAATGATCAGCCCCAAGCCATGATTTAACCCAGAATTATAAAACTTGGTACACATCTGAATCTTGTCAAGACCAACAAAACAAAAAGTCTCTTGGAGCTATGCTCCCAACACGAATCGGCCATTTTATTGACGTCGTATCGGATCGAACTCATCCTAAAGCTTTTTACGTACAGACTTCAGAATCACTCAGCACAGTTTTGAGGCATAGTAGTTCAAAAGTTATCCTACAATTTTTTATACATCAAAGGCGGGAGGAGGTAGACCGTCTGGTTGAGTGGTGTGACAAAAACAACCTGCAGCTGAACTCGGAGAAGACCAAGGAGCTTATCGTGGACTTCAGGAGGAACGCTGACCTACATCCACCCATCCACATTAAGGGGACAGTGGTGGAGCATGTGGACACCTTTAAGTTCCTGGGAGTCCACATCTCCGAGGACCTGACCTGGACGACCAGTTACTCCAAACTCATCAAGAAGGCGCATCAGCGCCTCTTCTTCACGAGGACCCTGAGCAAGAACCACCTGTCCTCAGAGATCCTCACAAACTTCTTACGCTGCACCATTGGGAGCATCCTCACCAACTGTATTACAGCTTGGTATGGGAACTGCTCTGTCTCCGACTGGAAGGCGCTGCAGAGGGTGGTGAAAACTGCCCAGTATAGCGCCGGGGCACCGCTCCCTGCCATCAAGGACATCTACAGGAAGCAGTGTTTGAAAAGGGCCGGGAAAATCACAAAGGACTTCACTCACCCAGCAGCACACACACTCTTTTCCCTCCTGCCCTCTGGGAGGTGTTACAGAAGCCTACGGACCACAACAACCAGGCACCGGAACAGCTTCTTTCCCACAGCTGTCACGCTTTTGAACGCCTGCTGACATAAAACATAAACTGTAAGGACTGTACTCCCCTATCCTCTCATACAACAAAAACACATGGACTATCCTCACACACACACGCACCATGGACTGTTTTCCTCACACACATATGGAGCTTAGGCGAAAATTCAGACTGGGAGACATCACACAGCTGATCCACTCACCACACCCCCGCCGCAGCCAACCAGGATCGGTGTGCTGCGCCGCTCCAGCCAATCGCTGTCCACGGATCACTTTAAAAGGACAAGCTACTACTACATCAGCTGTGCCTTTTGGGAGTCCCTAGAGGGGGTACTGAAGAGTGCTCCACCTGGGGACTCCCTTGTTCTGCTGGGGAACTTCAACGCTCACGTGGGCAATAACAGTGAGGTCTGGAGGGGCGTGGTTGGGAGGAACGGCCCCCCGATCTGAACTCAAGTGGTGTTTTGTTGTTGGACTTCTGTGCTCGTCATGGATTGTCCATAACGAACACCATGTTCAAGCATAAAGGTGTCCATATGTGCACTTGGCACCAGGACACCCTAGGCCGCAGTTCAATAATCAGCTTTGTCATCGGATCTGCGGCCGTATGTCTTGGACACTTGGGTGAATAGAGGTGCGGAGCTGTCCGCTGACCACTACCTGGTGGTGAGTTGGCTCCGCTGGTGGGGGACATGGAGTCTGAATGGACCGTGTTTCATGCCTCCATTGTCGAGGCCTCAAACCCGTTGGTGGACACCTTCGGTGAGGGAAGCCGTCAGGCTTAAGAAGAAGTCCTATCGGGCCTTTTTGGCCTGTGGGACTCCGGAAGCAGCCGATGGGTACCGGCAGGCGAAGCGGCATGCGGCTCAGGTGGTTGCTGAGGCAAAAACTCATTTACTGTTTACTGGTGTGCTGTTGACCTCAACTCGGGATGTTGTGGGCCGGTGGGCAGAATACTTTGAAGACCTCCTCAATCCCACCAACAAGCCTTCTATTGTGGAAGCTGAGTCTCAGGACTCTGGGTTGGGCTCTCCAATCTCTGGGGTCGAAATCGCCCAGGTGGTCAAAAAGCTCCTCGGTGGAAGGGTCCCGGGGGTGGATGAGATCCGCCAGGAGTTCCTTAAGGCTCTGGATGTTGTAGGGTTGTGTTGGCTAACGCGACTCTTCAAAATCGCATAGACATCGGGGGCAGTTCCCCTTGATTGGCAGACTGGGGTGGTGGTCCCCTTGTTTAAAAAGGGGGATCTGAGGGTGTGCTCTAATTACAGGGGGTCACACTCTTAAGCCTCCCTGGCAAGGTCTATTCGGGGGTTCTGGAGAGGAGGGTCTGTATGGATTGTCGAACCTCGCATTCAGGAAGAGCAGTGTGGTTTTCGTCCTGGTCGTGGAACACTGGACCAGCTCTACACCCTCAGCAGGGTCCTGGAGGGTGCATGGGAGTTCGCCCAACTAGTCTACATGTGTTGTTTGGACTTGGAGAAGGCCTTCGACAGTGTCCCTCAGGGAGCCCTGTGGGGGGTTCTTCGGGATTATGGGGTACCGGGCTCCTTGATACGGGCTGTCAGGTCCCTATATGACCGGTGGTCCTCATTGCCAGCAGTGAGTTGGGCTCGTTTCCGGTGAGAGTTGGACTCCGCCAGGGCTGCCCTTTGTCACCGATTCTGTTCATTACTTTTATGGACGGAATTTCTAGGCGCAGCCAAAGTGTTGAGGGGATCCGTTTTGGTGGCCTTAGGATCGCATCTCTGCTTTTTGCAGATGATGTGGTCCTTTTGGATTCATCAGGACGTGATCTGCAGCTCTCGCTGGAGCAGTTCACAGGAAGTTACTGCAGGAAGTTTTCATCTTTTAGGTGGAGATGTACTTATGAAGCGGCTGGGATGGCGATCAGTGCCTCCAAATCTGAGGCAATGGTCTTGAGCCGGAAAAGGGTAGCGTGCCTTCTCCGGGTCAGGGGGGGTGTCCTGCCCCAAGTGGAGGAGTTCAAGTATCTCAGGATCTTGTTCATGGATGGGGGAAGAAGGGAGCGGGAGATCGACAGGCGGATTGGTGCAGTGTCTGCCGTCAAGCGGGCGCTGTACCCGTCCGTTGTGGTGAAGAGAGAGCTGAGCCAAAAAGCAAAGCTCTCGATTTACCGGTTGATCTACGTTCCTACCTTTATCTATGGTCATGAGCTTTGGGTCATGACCAAAAGAACGAAATCCCGGATACAAGCGGCAGAAATGGGTTTTCTCCGTAGGGTGTCTGGGCTCTCCCTTAGAGATAGGGTGAGAAGCTCAGTCATCCGGGGGGGGGGGACTCAGAGTAGAGCTGCTGCTCCTTCATGTCGAGAGGGGCCAGTTGAGGTGGCCTGGGCATCTGGTCAGGATGCCTCCTGGACACCTCCCTGGTGAGGTGTTCCGGGCACGTCCCACCGGGAGGAGGCCCCGGGGAAGACCCAGGACACGCACATGTCTCTCGGTTGGCCTGTGAATGCCTTGGGATTCCTTCGGAGGAGCTGGAAGAAGTGGCTGGGGAGAGGGAAGTCTGGGCCTCCCTTCTGAAGCTGCTACCCCTGCGATCTGACCCCAGATAAGCGGAAGAAGATGGATGGATGGATGGGTTATTATTTATCTTCTCATATTTAGAAAGAAGACTGATATTTATTCGGACCAATTTTAGTGTGAAATTTAGTTTTATTATATAATATATAATATATATTATATATATATAGCCCGACTTCCTGTCGGGCTATATATTATATTAGAAAAACTATTGACAGATTACCTAGACACTGAGCAATACAATTTCTGACCGTGTAAGGTGTGTATGTTTTGGAAAAGGAAAAGGAGGAATTGTAAAACTGATGTATCGTCATTTTTGTATTTGCATTTTTCGCTATTTTTTGCAGATAAAGAATTTTTTGTTAAACTTCATGGTTTGCACGCATCTTTTACTTCTAGTGTCTAAGGAATGACACAGATATTGGCTCTGTTGCCATAAAAATCACATTTCTGCAGCTACTGGTTTCTCTCCTGTTTGTTACTATGCAATAGCCAGCCCCGCCCTCTCCTCACAACTCCTCGGGCTGACTACTGACCAGTTCTCTGTCTAACAGGTCCGGAAAATCTCTAAGACCTGGGTCTTACCCTCAACATGATCTATAAGAGATGATCTGTTTAAACTGGTGGCGAAAGAGACTCGTCTAGCTCTAACTACCTCCTATCCAGAAGTTATGACCCTTCTCAGTTAAGAAACAATCAGCCGAGTAGCCGTCACGGCTGCCTAGCTTCAATAACCACTTCTGTTAACGGTAGCTCTCTTTCTAAAATATAACATGCACTTAGAACCGGCTAGATATTATTTAGTGACTAGGATATAAGTCCCAGGATCATTATTTACACTCACCAAAGGAAAGTCCGAAGCCACCGCATTACTAGAATCATGTATACTGGTTTTACTATAAATAGAAGAACTTTGATTCAAATGACTCAATTAATTTCAATGTCCACAACCTAATCAGAATTTTAAAATATGCGTATTTATTAAGCAAGCTTTAGCAGGGAAAATGACAGGCATACAGAATTTACTTGAGGTTACCATACAAAGAAAATCAATAAAATTTAGATCAATTTAACCTTTCTCTAAAAACTTCCCTACACTGTCATCTATCTATCAAATAAGGCTTTGGGGTGCGGCACAACTCATACCCATTGGTGGAAATGGATCTGGGCAACAGAAGTCCTTGTAGTCCTTGGTCAGAGTCTTTATCCGTAAACATAAATCCTCCTCGGTGTTGAAGCAAAGTGAACTGTCCGTTACATCCAATCGCACAGCTCTTTATCACTCCTGTGATCTTTTGTTCAATTCCCCAAGTCTGTTGCGATGTGTTTTGAGATCGCTGGGTCGAGTGCAGAGTGTGGAAATCCAATGAGGAACCAAGGCAGTGGGTCGGTGGATCTTCGTCCTCTGTCCGGCGTGAGGTCCTCGATGTTTCTTGCTTCCCTTGGTTCCAGGGCGTAGTCCTCTGCTGGTCTTCTTGCCGCTCTTGTGTCGAGTCTCAACGTCGGGGACGAAGAACATCGTATCACCTCGGTCTCATGGTTTTATACTTTTCTCCCTATCTATGGGAGTGTACCTGTTGAAGGTTGTGCAATAACGTTCCTATGACATTTGTAACTTGGGTCACAATGACCCGATTGCGAGATAATGTGCTTGTGACACTTGTGACTGTGGAAACTTTCTAAGATGTGCAGCTGCCTGCTGCTGCTGCACACCTACCCCACCCTTACATCCTGACCACATCCTGTCAGCCCGAGAGCTGCTAAAGTCGCACTCACACCCAACCTCTGATTCTATACTAAATTTATAATGTTATGATAACCGTAATTTATTAGTTGTTCTTAGTGTAATCTTAATGTGAGTTATTACAAATGTTTTCTGTAAAGAAACCAAGAATAATCCATGATTCTTATTATTTAATATCAAAGTTACAGTTACTTGTTTTACTTGTAAGAGTACCCACTAATGTAAGTGTAAGTGTAAGTATTATTACAAGTAAACCAATATTAATATAAGTATTTTACTTTCAATCTTATCCAATTACTCACATTGTTTAGATTTCTTTCTTTAAAACTTTCATGCTAAGTAATAGTGATGGGTATTTTTCCTATATACCTAAATAAAAGAACTACAGACACGTAATATGAATTTTATGAAAAAGCTTTAGCAAAAGGAGAAGTCTCCGAAACAGCTTCTCCAAGCTGCTTACAAAGAGAGTTCTGATTTCCTTTTACGCGAGCTCCTGTTTTATTGTCAAAGAAAAACAGTCAAAACAGTCAAAGGGGCAGAGGTCGTAAAAAGAACAGAGGTTGTAAACGTGTAGCCTAATCAACATGTAACCTAATCAACTAGAAAACTACTCAACTGCTCACATGAAGATAAACAGACATCCTGACCTCCACGTCAGAAAATACACATAAGGAAAGAGAACACTTTAATTAGACTGAATTTCACCTAAAGTAAAAACAAAATGATAATTCCGAAAATTCTCTAACATTCCCCCCTTTTTATCATTTTACGACATGTATAAACTTTATGCAAAAGCATAGAAAAGAAAAAAGAAAAAGAAGGAAAAGAAAATAATAAATGCAAGATTTTTTTTTTCTAACCTAAACAGAAAATACAATGAATAAATGAAATATAAAGTAATAAATGAAAAATAAAAGAAACAGCAAAAATCAAATGCAGTTTTTCTTTCATCCAAAACACCACTTGTTTTCACATTTTCGGTGTAGGAGTCATTCAGCAAATGAAATCATCTGTTTATTGATTACAGAAATTCATCATTTTTCAGAAAATCGTCTGAAACTTGGAACAAGTCATCTTCAGTCGACTCATAAGATGCCTTTGTCAGTTGATAATTGATAACAGTTGTGTCAATTGTTTTGGACACCATTTTACGTAGGCAAGGAAAAATGCAACCCGTAAAAAGACAGAACAAAACTAACACAACTAGAACAGGCGTCATGAGTTTTAACAGCAAGGTCCACCATGGTCCAGAAGTAAGCCATGAAAACAAATCGAAAGAGGGTGAACCGCTTGTTCCACTCTCCACATACTGTTTTAAATCTTCCAGCTCGTATAGAGCATCAGAAATAGTTCCTCCAGTTCCAGTTTCGTCAGGCACATAAGTACAGCACGTTGGGCTTATGCGTGATGTTGAAACTCCTCTCCTGAAGCAGGTTGTCACAGTCTGGGTTGTCCTTCCAGACTTTGCAGTGTGGAGTCGTCTCTTGACCCCTGCATGCTGTACAGGTGATGAAATCCTGTGTCGGTTCGCAGTAGGTGTAAACTCTGTTACACAAATTCCAGGGCACCGTCCCTAGAACAACATGTCCATTATTATAAACACAGTTCCCTAGAGATCCTGGTTTAGCTCCTGCTAACGAAATGATCTCTGGTATTTTCCATACAGTTTGTTGAGATGACGAAAAAGGAAGTACATCATCTGCAAGTGAACAATTTAAAGATTGAAAAAGGCTTTGCACAGCCTCTCCCATCCGGAGGTCAACTGAATAGTCCTCCTCACGTGGTCTGTCTCCTCTTAGGGGTGGGATACGCCGTGGTCTGGTGCTTAGAACGTAGAGACACATCTGTTTGTCGTCAGTAATGTTACCTGGTCGTAGACCTGAGTTATGTATGGAAACCGCATCTGCACACGTAGCAGTTCAAAGCATGTCCCTCATAAGCGGTTCTATTCATCAGCTTCCACCACAGATTCGTACTGTAGTCATGCGGATGAAGCTCAGGCTCGTTTCCTTCTCCAAACATCAAACATATAGCAGTCACAATACAGTAGAAAATCCATCTGGCATATGGAGTTTCCATTACTGCTCAGAATACAGGGATGTCAGGACCCCCAGCCTAGCAGAGTGAGGATCTGTTGAATTCTTCTGCTGACCTTGAGAGAACTGTCCTAAACGACAGAACCCTTTGTAAATCAGACTTCCCGTCCACTCTGATTTAGGGGTCTAACACTCACTGTAACTAACACTGACTGAGATTAATCCATGTGGGACATTCAGCAATCTTAACAGCTGTTGGTGTGGTCATCAGCACCTGGAACGGTCCTTCCCACCGTGGACTCGCCCAGTTCTTTCGTTTGATGACCTTTATGTAGACCCAATCACCTTGCTCGATTGGAGTGGCCTCCTGTACAGGAAGAGAATCAGAAGGCAGTAAATTTGCACTGACACTTCCTTCAGTTTAAAGGTCCTAATCATATAGTCTGCTAATGTCTGTTGTTCGTCAGCTTTTGTAAGTCTGGAGCAAATAGAGGCAATCTATAAGCTCTCCCATGAATTATTTCAAACGGTGTTAAACCATCAGCTGTCGGGTGATCCTCATATAAAGCTTCACCAAATCTAAGCATTCTGGCCAGGCTCGCCAGTATCTGCCATGCATTTTCGTAATCTGCTTTTACAGTTCCATTGGCTCGCGTTCCACCAGCCCAGCTCTCTGTGGGTGGTAGGCACAGTGATTCTTTAATGTCATTCCCAAGTGTGTAGCCATATTTTGTATCACTTGGTTTACAAAATGTGGTCCATTGTCACTATAAACAGTTTGTGGAATGCCATGTGTTGGAATAATAGTTTTACAAATAGCCTTAGCTACTGTTAAAGCATCTGCATGCTTTGCTGGAACTATTTCCACCCATTTAGAAAAAGCGTCAATCATCACCAGACAATATTTGTATGGCCCACTTTGTGAAAGTTCAATAAAATCCATATGCATAGTTTGAAATGGATAAGATGGTTTCGGGAACCTGCCTCGTTTTGGCCTTATGTTTCCCTGAGAATTATATTTCACACAAACTGGACATGCAGTACAAAAATTTTTTAAGTATGAATTTAAACCATATGTTGTGAAATGCTGTTGTATTATGGTTTCCATCCCCCCTGTTGACACATGGCAGCGCCCGTGTGTCACAATTGCTGCCGCTTTAAATAAAGATTTAGGAAGGACTGGTTTCTTATTGACTTCAAAAATGTTCTCATCATTAATTTTCGCACCCTTAGTTATCCACATCCTTTTTTCAACTTTCGGTGCGTTATCCTGCATGTCTTTTATCACTGCTTTGTCTATCATTTGTTGTTCTCCTTCAGTCTGTGCTGAGAAAGTTCAGAATATGTTCATGTGTCACTCAAATGCATGAACTTGAGCTGTGCCTGTAACAACTTCACAAAGTGATTGTTTCCAGACGTCACAGCTGGGGCTGTAGCTCCAGCCATCTTCACTTTCTTTGTAATCAGTGGCTTCAGAAGCCATTTTGGTTCTGTTACCCACATCTGCCCATGTAATATTATGTGGTTTAAAAAGCGAGATGTGTGGGTTTGCAGGCAACTTATACAGCTCTGTTTGACTTGTCGGAAGGAGCACAGTCACAGCTGCATAAGACCTACGGTCTGTGAACATTTCAGTCACAGCAAGTGTCACAGGATTTGTTTCTATAAACTTTTGCACATAATCATCCTGTGGATCATTTAGGATGTTCATTGTTACATGCAACTGATTGTAGTTCATTTCTGTTTCAGGTAAGTCCAGTTGTCCTCGAGCTTCTCTGAGAAGCTTTCCTGGAACATGAGGATTGTCAACTGGCTTTAGATCATATGAACAGTAGATTTTTTCATCTTTTTGAACTGTATACAGATCAGAATGTTTTAGTCTGACAGCTCTCATGCCATCTTGTACAGGGACTACTGCTATCCCTAATTTTGTCATTAGGTCTCTACCTAACAGATTTATTGGACATTGAAACGACATCACAACAGAAGCTTTTACTTTAATTCCTGTTTCAGGATCTTTAAAAGATGTATTTTTTGACATATGTTCTCTATGTATTTGTCCATTGGCAGATTTCACCCAAATGGACTCATTTGTAGGGTTTATCCCTTCTATTTTAGTTTTTAGAACTGTTTTACATGCACCAGTGTCGCATAGAAATTCAACTTTTTCCCCACAAACAATCAGCGTAATGTAGGGTTTTTCTTTTAATGCATTTAACATATCCCAAGCTGCACATATATCCACCATTTCATCAATTTTATCTGGTGGTATGTTTTGTTTGGGTGTGGCAGTGTCTAGTCATGCTGAAGAGTTAGGCTTTTGTTTTTTCTCCCATCTGCCACCCCTTCGATGATTTATTTTGTTTTCTGGGCAATGTCTTGCCCAGTGGCCAGGATGGACAATGCCAACATCCATCTGGATGTTGTAGTTTTAATGAGGGGTATAACCCGGAGTGGTTTCTCATAGTGACCTCCTCTGCCGCTATTTCTCTCTCGGCCTCTTGAGGAGCCACGGAACAAGACAGAGGTATCTACTTCTCCAAAATCCTCCAGATGAAAAACATCTGGTCCTGTTTTTGGTTTTTTTACTACTTTTTCTGCATGACGTGCCCACGTCATCAGCTGTGGGACTGAGGCAACATCATATTCAACCAAGTGTTTTAATCCAGCCTCAATTTCAGGGCGGAAACTAGACATTAAAAGCGTTTTTTAATTGTTGTTGATATACGCTTTCTGGTCCTTCATCATAAGTGATCCCACTGTGAACTTTGAACTCCTTCTCAAATCGTGAGTGAAAGTCGTCCACATCTTCTCCAGTTTTTTGTTTAATTCCTGACAGATGACTATAATTTGCCCTTTTACGAAAATTTGTTCTAACTCTCTCACACAACGGATCCCATTGTGCTTTAAAATCATCAGAGAGAGCGGGGTTCGCTCCTTGAGGGTATGGGATTGGAATTAATATATTATTATTAATTACTTTCCCTGTATAACTTCCCCTCACTTTTGCCCAATCCTTTCCTAATGAGGACATGGCTGCTTCTCCTGCTTCCACTCCATTTAATCTATATGAATGGATTAATCCCGTCATGTCTTCTATCCATTTATCGGGATCTTCTGATACAGGAGTTATTCCTTCTACCGCCTTTCTGGCCTCTTTCAAGGTCCAGGGTCTGAAAACATAAATGTGTGGCTGGCCATCTCTAGGATTTGGGTTTGGGACCTGGATCATTGGATATTGTTCCGTCCCTTCAAGGCTGTAATGAAACTTTTGGCTTCCTGTTCTGCCTCAGGTTATATGAATGTCCCTGATCGCTGGGACCTGCACCTTCCTCCTCATATAACGGTGGTGGGGAGACAGGCAGGGTTGGGTAAAGTTTAGTTGGAGTATGAACTGACAGTGGATCTGTAGTTAGATCAGCTGGTGGGGATTTTGCAGGAATGAGAGTTGGAGAAACTGAGGGCAGTGTGGCTCGCGCAAGGGAGGGGCCTGCACTGCAGCTAATATGGGCTCATTATCTTCTGGTTTTACAAACAAAGTATTTGTCGAGGCTGTTGATACTGAGACAGAAGCAGACAGAGCTGCTGCAGCGGTCGGGGAGGAGCAGTCGGCCGTCACCTGCTCTCTCTGTCCCGAAGTATTCCGTCTGGTTAACACCATTTCATTTTCTTCTGACCTTACAAATAAGTTATTTGATTCTACAAGCTTTTTATCTTTAACCTTTTTAATTTGTTCTTTACGGTCTATGGCTGCTTTTAACCATAGTTTAGCACATCTTAGTTCATCCTCCTTTTTAGCCTTTTTCATCCCCTTTTTTCTTGCTACACTACTCTCCAAAATTCCAACAATTGTTTGCCATTTTTCAATTTTCAGCTTCCCATCTATTTTATATTTATTTTTCCATTTTTTTATGTATACAATGCTACCAGGAAATCTGGACAGCATGTATTTCTCATCTCCGTTGAGACCCTCAGCGAGTGAGGAATTACAAGAATTTTTGTTTCCCATTATTTAAATCACTTGCAATTTTAGCTTGAAAATTTTTGGTATTTTGTGCTTCCTCAGAGAAAGTGCTGTAAATCAGCGCTCAGTGCCTCCTGAAAAACAGGCTTCTACTTGGAGCCTAGCTTCCAAGCGGTTTTTCACTTTGGATCCTAATTCCGAAGGCAGAGAGTTTTACTCCCATAGAGAGAAACACCATTCACTCCTTCATACACACACACATCAACAAAGCAGCAGACAAAAACGCCAATATCAACACAGCAATAACAAAACAGTATTACAAACTTCCTATCTACGCGAGGACTTACTCTTAAGGAATGTCCTGTAAATAAGGAGGCTCTAAAAGCCTTACCTTTTGCCTTTAGTTGAAACTAACCCTACTTCTTTAGTCAAAATGATATTTGACAAGGACTCAAACCTTTCTTTAGTCAAGCTGGTATTTGACAAGGACTCAAACCTTCATTTAGTCAAACTAATGTTGACAAGGACTCAAACCTTCATTTAGTCAAACTAAAAGTTGACAAGGACTCAAACCTTCATTTAGTCAAATTAAAATTTGACAAGGACTCAAACCTTCATTTAGTCAAACTAAAATTTGACAAGGACTCAAACCTTCATTTAGTCAAACTAAAATTTGACAAGGACTCAAACCTTCATTTAGTCAAACTAAAATTTGACAAGGACTCAAACCTTTATAACTTCTTTTGCTTTTTAAAATTCACTTACGTTTCTGTAGTTGTCTGGTTGTCCAGTCGGATCTCGTCTCCGCCGCTGACAGACAAAGTCGGACATGCCGCTGGCCCAGCTAAGAATTTGCTTCCTGGGTCCTTCTTTCCAGGTCCAGTTGACTTCTGGTCGCACGGATTCAGCGCCTTCCTCTGCCTGGCAGCGGGGAGGAGAGATCCCGGTTTCGCACACCAAAAAATGATGGGTATTTTTCCTATATACCTAAATAAAAGAACTACAGACACGTAATATGAATTTTATGAAAAGCTTTAGCAAAAGGAGAAGTTCTCAAACAGCTTCTCCAAGCTGCTTACAAAGAGAGTTCTGATTTACTTTTACGCGAGCTCCTGTTTTATTGTCAAAGAAAAACAGTCAAAACAGTCAAAGGGGCAGAGGTCGTAAAAAGAACAGAGGTTGTAAACGTGTAGCCTAATCAACATGTAACCTAATCAACTAGAAAACTACTCAACTGCTCACATGAAGGTAAACAGACATCCTGACCTCCACGTCAGAAAATACACATAAGGAAAGAGAACACTTTAATTAGACTGAATTTCACCTAAAGTAAAAACAAAATGATAATTCCGAAAATTCTCTAACAAATAGTCTGAACTATTTTTATAAATCTGCAGGCTGGAAACTTACTTCCTCTTTTTCCAGGAAACCTGCTCTTCCTGTTTTATGACTTTCTCTGTCTTGACTATGATTTCTTATGATTAAATAGAAAAAAGTAGAATTAAAGCAAAGTTTGCAGAAGACAGAACAACACACACAACCAGATTGATTTTATTGACATTTAAGTCTAATGTGGGATCTAGATTTTACTTGAGTAATTAATTTTAATTAATTTTAATTAAATCTAGATCTAGGATCTAGATTTTACTTGAGTAATTAATTTTAAAGATAACTTTATTTATTGTTACTGTTAAACTAAAATCTCCAGCATGGGGAAGTGGGATGATCTTGGATTTTCTTGACACTCCATTTGAAGTATCCCTAGGTTACCAGCCACCACTACTCTCCTCTGAGGAAGATAACATTTCAGTAACATCTGTCCAACATCACATCCGCTGGTGCAAGAACATCTGGAAGACCACTATTGAGACACTCAATAACCCCTCCGTCCAGAACAAATGTCTAGCCAACCGGAAAAGGATCCCTTCTCCCACACACACTCCTGGCCAGAAGGTTTGGTTATCCTCTCATGATAAAGTCCATGTCCAAGAAACTATCCCCCAGGTTCATCGGTCCATTTGAAATAGAATCCATCCTCAGCCCTTTGGCAGTCTGTCTCCGACTTACAGCCTCCCTGCACATCCATCCCACTTTCCACGTTTCTCAGATCAAACCTGTCCAGACCAGCACGCTTTGCTCTTCTTCCAAGCCCCCTCCTCCCACCCGAGACGTGGATGGACATCCAGCTTACACAGTCACCCGGATTGTGGACTCCCGTCGGCAAGGTCACGGCTGGCAGTACCTCATCGACTGGGAGGGCTACCGTCCAGAGGACCGCTCATGGGTCCCTGGTTCTTTTATTCTTGACCCTTCTCTTATTGAGGACAATCGTTCTGCACTCCCTTCTTGTTCGTCTTGGCCGCCAGGTGACAACCATTGAGGGGGCTGGGGTACTATGGGGAACCGGGGTTTTTGGTCTTCTTTGAAGGTTTTGTTTATTCCTGTTCCCCTGCTGCTTCATCCTTCATCCACCAGATGGTGACAGAGGCTGCTCCCCTGGAGGGGCATGCCTTTGGTTCAGCGCACCTGTGTTTAATCATCCCATTATCCTGGAGTTAAGAGGAGCAGACTGCCAGCACTTCATTGCCTGAGTATTTGCCAGGAATGGTACTCTGAGCCCCCCCCCTGAGGTTATAAGTTACATTATGACCCTTATTGGTATGTATAGAGTGTAATGGGATTCCTCCGTCTGACTGCTGACTCCCACTCACATGTGATAGGCTCGTCATGTGGGCAGGGGGTTGGTGGAGCGGCAAGACCAGGACCAGAAGAGGATGAGAGTTCAGTGTTGTATTAGCAGTGAAGCCATCAGTTGAGTGTTTGTTAGAGGCGTTAGCTGCAGCCTCAGGAATAGCAGATTGTACTCATTTGAATAAACCTTTTCAACGTGGAACTACATCTGCAGTGTTGGCGTCATTACAACATCAAGTCGCAACAAACAGAGCCTCCATGCTATTATAACATGAAGTGGAATGATTGTTATAATAATAATAATAATAATAAAAGTCACAATAAAATTGATAAAATAATTATTTGAAATCAACATAAGTTTGTTTATATATTTATAATTAATCAAAGATCATTAGCATTTTGAAGCAAACTTACCACCAGTTAGCAACACGTTAGCAGTCTTCGTCCCTTCGGGGTCCTTTGGTGACACACATTTCACTTCCATCCGGTTATTGTCCAGTTGTGTTGTTGTCTAACTCGGAGTAGGACGTCACCAGCTTGAATTTACCAAAACATCAAGGACCTCTCTACTTTTAAGGCAATATTATGCGAGTAAAAATGCCAAATTTGAACAGCGTCTGATATACGGCTTCATGGCTTTTCTTCTTTTTATGGTGCTTTTCAAAAAACCTGAAAGTGTGCAATACCGCCACCATCTGGTCTGGAGTATGAACAGATCTTACATCACACATCCGAAAATGGATTGGGTAAAGACAGCTCCTGTGTTTTAGTTAAAAAACTGAAAACAACAGATTATATTCGGAGAGATATACCGAAAATTTCCACCTTACATTTAGTGTTAAGGACAAGTATTGTTTTTGTTGTAGCACCTCTGTCACTAAACTGTCAATGTTTGATATTTTGAGGTATGGAAATATTATTTACTTTGTTAAACAACATTACATCAATTTCCACTATAAGGACTTTTATTTTCTGTGACAGACTGGTGACCTGTCCAGGGTGAACCCTGCCTCTCGCCCAGAACACAGCTGGAGAGGCACCAGCAACCGTCCCGACCCCATTAGGGACAAGGGTGACCAGAAAATGGATGGATGGACTTTTATTTTTTTTATTCTTTTCCATTTTAACAAAAATAGTAAAAGATTATTAAGATACCTAAAAAGGCATACTTTATCGACCTAAAGTATACACTGAGATGTAATTTAAAACTAAAATTTCAGTATATTTAATAGTTTACTTTTATAGTAAGCTTTAAGTAAATTTTAAAAAATTCTATTTTGAGCATATTTTTTAAAATATACACAAAATATCTTTACAAGCATATTGTTCCATTGGTACACTTGAGCAAATACACATTTTGTTCACTTAAAGTATACTTATGAAATAAAAAAGATTAAAAAGAGTAAAATTAACAAACTACTATATTTGCAAATACATAGTTTGTCATAATTTTGTGTTAATCATGATGTTTATCAAAAATGATTTCAACAAAAAAGAAAAAGAAAAAAGAACGTGGCACCATGGAAAATATAAGAAACAGTTCCCCCCTCCGGAGTGCAATGATGCCATTTCCAAATATGGTATGAGACAGGCAGTTTCTGTCCCCGCCCCTTTCTGCTTGCTGCAGGAAGGAGAAGCACCACTCTGGAACTGAAGGGGGCGCTATTTCCTACATTATCTACCTTTTTTGTCTTTTGAAATCTTCACTTCACTTCACTTTTGAGAAGTGTGGAATTAGTCACAGCACGGTCCTCAGTTCTGGACTGTGGACATGCTGTCTGGTTTCAGAGAACCGCTATAGAGTATAGAGGAGCAATTATAAGTGTAACCAGGAGCCGTGCAGGAACACTTGTTAAGTGATGGAGCAGAATGATGGAGCTACTAGCAGCTCGTCTCTCTGAAGAACTGGACAGCAATGGAGAAGAGAGAAGTGGTCCAGCTGTGGTCAGCTTTCTGTCAGAGCTGCAGTTTAGTGCCAACAGTGTGAAACACTTGAACTAAGAAATATCTGCTTGTGATGTGAATTTTATTTTTCCTTTGGATTTAAAATTTATAATAATAATAATAATAATAATAATAATAATAATAATAATAATAATAATAATAATAATAATAAGTCAGCTAATTATTTCAGCTGATTAGTTAAATAATCAGCTGATTATTTCACTAATCAGCTGATCTGCGTCTTTATCATCATGTTTTGACCAGCATTTAGTTTCTATAAGACAAAATTAAATGTCTGGGTTTATTTGAGTCCATCAGAACCAGAACCTGGAGGTTTCTCCATTGCTGAGTGTTGCTACAAACATCAGCAGAGAGTTGAGCTCAGCTGCTGCTGCTGCTCACATCCCACCAACAATAGTGAGGAACAGAGAATAATGGAAAAGTTCACTAGCTGGGATAGAACCGAACCACACATTAACTGGTTAGAGAGAGAATTGCCAGTGGGAAAGCAGCTATTGATTGCACGCATCATAAGGGGTCTTTGGACTGCACTCTTTTCTGATCCTTCACCTGGGATCTACCTACCTCAGGTGACCCTAAGGGCCTAGCATCATTGGGATCATCAAATTCCTCCACCACTGTGAGACAGCAGCTCAGGGAGTGGATGAAAGGCAATAATGAAACATGTGTAAGAGAGGACTCTGTTGTTTCACTTTATTTATTTATTTTTGCTAAATTAGTTTTAAAAGACAAATTTCCAACCACTTTGCACTGAAGCCTTTATCCACTCAAGAAGCATTTATAGATAAGACGGGAATTGCTGAAACAAAATTCCACACTAATTATGTCAGCGTGAAACCTGAGATCTGATTCTAGAAAGAGATTTAATTATGTCAAACGTGCTTATTCCTGCTCCCCAGACTAGATAAGCAAGCTTGTGGGAATATTTACTGCCACGTTAGCAGAGTACTGGGTGATGGTGGGTAATAGTGAAAATATGTGTTCATGTGTGATAAGGAACCTCTTATTCCCAATCTTCACACACCTGTCAGGCATACAGCTTGTTATCTTGGCTCTGAGGACCCTGGATATTGTTTTCAAGAGCAATCACTCAGAGACACATGTAAAAAAAAAACACACACACACACACACACACACACGCACACACACGCACACACACACACACACACACAAAATCACCCAATAAAGCATGTCAACATTTTTAATTTTATACAGCAAATATCTTATGAGTAGTGGACAGAAAGCTGTTGCTTATCCCAACCAGGAGTCACGTGAACAGAATATTTTCCATATTTGACTATTATTATTTTTAATTGATGAAAAAATCTGAAGCTCCTCCGTCATTTAGACTGATTACAATTCACTCCCCTGGCTAGGGGTGCAACTACATATTTTTGAGGTGGATGCGAACATCTCACCAGCGCCCCCGTCTGGACATAACTTGTACAAGTTAGCCTGTGTCTAGATTCTAGAACCTCCTATGAGCTGCAGGTATGAGGCTTTTTGTTAGCATGTTTTCTATCATTCTTCTAGCTTGATAGGAAGTCTATCAAGCTAATGTGGGTTATTAATGTGGGTATTTAATTAATTTGGGTTATTTAACCACATTAATTAATGTGGGTTGCCAAGCTGGCAACCCACATTAATAAAATGGTGAAAGAATATTGACCACTAAACACTATTTATAAAAGATATCAACATTTTTCCTACACAATCCTAACAAACTTTTTTAATGTTCTCTTCATAATATTTATTTATTTACTATTAATCTATTTGAATGATTTGTTCTTTAAATTGCTATCTATATTATTTTTTGGTCTCAGGAAATTAGGTCTTTAGGTTCTGCGGTTCCTCTCCTGATCCATTCTTTCTGATATCAAACCCACTGTGTGCCACTGAATGTCACCGACACATTTATTTTAATGCCCCTATTAAACTTCACTGTGAATGTTTAGCCCGTGTCTTCCCACTACCGTCTGTATTTCTGCCAGAGGTTTTATTTCTGAGGACGGTGTTTTATCGGGTGAACATTTTAAAAAGACACTGGTTGATGGCAGCTCACTGCGGCTGCGTAGTGTCCATCTCTAGGTAACCATGACAACAGCATCAGTTCGTGTGGGGTCCTATTAAGATCCCGCAAAGACAATTTAGCTGACCCTAATATTTTCCGTGTTTAAAGCTTTTCTTCGTCTCTCCAACATCTTTATCCTTCCCCCTCTTCCGTTTTTTGTTTTGTGCCCGAGAGTTTTTTCTGCGCCCCATCTTTAAGCACCCTATTTTTAGCTCCCTGTTGTCTAGGCATTCGGACAAATTTAAAAGACAAAAAAAACGCGCCCCAGCGCGTTCTCGAAGGGACGCTGCCCAAGCTACATGTATGGGAGGGCAGAGCGGCTGGCAGAGAGGGGAGCGCCTAATCAGTGCTTTTCCTCTGTTATTGATCATTTCATACACAAACAGCTGTTAAGTACATAAAATGCTGATTAGAAAAAGAAATTTTCCACATCGTTTTTGCGCCCCCTCTAGTGCAGCGCCCCTACGCGTTGCATACACTGCGTAGCCACCTTTTGCGTCTATTCTTTGACCTACAGGGAGCCAGTGGAGGGACTTTAAAACTGGTCTTATGTGCTCTATCTTTCTGGTTTTAGTGAGAACATGAGCAGCAGCATTCTGGATCAGCTGCAGCTGTTTGATTGATTTGTTGGACAAACCTGTGAAGATGCTGTTGCAATAATCAATGTGACTGAAGATGAACGCGTGGATGAGTTTCTCTAGATCTGGCTGAGACATTAGTCCATTAAAAGTGGCGCGTCAATCTTATAGTACATTAAGAACAGAAAAAACTAAAGAGAACCCTACATTGTCTTAATCTATTCATTGTTTAAATGGAGGAGTAGAGTGCTTACCTTGTTAAAAAAGAAAGTAATGAGTTAATTAGACAGTCAGTCGCACAAGTGACTGCGCACATGGCTCCGCCTTGCTCTGCTCCAGCTGCAGAGATAAAATCTTTTCAGTCAATCAGATTTGCACTTATCCTGCATTAAGCTGTCGTGGAAAAAATCTATTTCCAATCACTGTTCAGGTGAAATCACTCAGTCAGGTTTATTCATATATTGTGCAGAATACAGAGAGCTTGTAGGACAATCAGTAATGAAGCAGGTCTGGATGAAAAGCTCGCTAAGCTCTGCCAGGCAGAGAAACACATGAGTTTTATACCAACGATAAAGAATTAAAACAAAGGGAGAGACAGTCTGGTTCTGATGCAGCTGTGGAAAAACAACTTCCAACCTTCTACATGAAACCCAAATATTTCTTTTGGTGAGAGTTCATAAACTTTTCATATGACATGACTAGCAGATGTGACCTTATTGTAATTTTTCCATGACAAAGCGAAAAACAAAATGGAGCTGGAAGTTGGTAAATGAAACCTGGGAGAAGTTATTCAAATGGAGCTCTAAAAGCCAAAGCAGTAAAATTAAAATGACATGTAGGGTTTGCTCCAACCTCCAATCTCTAATTAAAGTCAATTAGTCTGGTTGGATCGGGCTCAGACATAATGTCAATGTAATCAGTCCATAGACATTATGGTTGGGTTTGATTTTTTAGGTCCGATCTAAATATTAACGCAGATTCTGAAGATTTGAAAGGTTAGTTTCTACACTTTCAGAAGATGTAAACAACTCGAAACAGGCTGAGTTCAGGCTTTTATATTTACCAAACAGCACCAGCCTTCTCACTAGAATGAACAAGGAAGACAACAATAAACAACATTTGGAGTAAGGTGGTCCACAAGTACTTATTAAGTGATCCTTAGCCTGAAAAGGTTTGAGAAACACAGGGAGCTGGTTCCAATGAAGGCCTGCAACCTATTTTTTGAGACAAAAATAAGGCTGCAGTCATCGTCAGGAAGCGACGATGACTGCAGCGTTTCTGGGTAGAAAGGATCCGACGATGAAGATCTAGACATCTGTCTCCTCCAAATCACTGAATAATGATAAACAGATCTATTTATAATACAATTATTTATCTCTAGTTCTGATTTTATTCAAATTATCCAGTTTTGTTTTTCAAATAAACAGGTCAAGTCCTGCCTGTGCTCCAACATATTTTCAATTATAGTATGTTTATCAGTTTATTGATAGGCAATAAAAATATTGCATTAGGAGTTATAATTATTTATTCATCAATGTTTACATATTATTTCTTGTAATATAAAGTAATTTGTTGATTTAAGAATGCATAATCAAAATACGTTTGATTATGTACCACATATATCTAAGTATAATTAGTTTTACTGCTCCATAAGAAACTGTGTGCCACAATATTATCTAATTAATTTCAAATGACTTACATTACATTTCTGCTGTTTATCTGTTGTTTTAAACAAATATTTCACTGTCCTCATTTAGGCTGACCAGTGTTATCCTGCTGATGATAACCACCAGTAGTTATTCTTCTACCCAGTTTTAAATTCAGTACTGACTGCAGTACAGAACAACTACTAAAGAAAACTGCTTATGGTGTAGAACGGCGGTTTTCAAAGTGTGAGGCGCGCCTCCCCTGGGGGGCGCCAGAGCACTTTAGGGGAGGCGCGGTGCGAGGGAAAAAGTAAACCGGAAAAGCTATCTGCTTGCTGTCTACTGATGTGAGAGAAACGTCTTTTACGCACACGATCAACTCTGTGGATTTAGGAAAAAGTTGGTACTGTGGGGTGCGCGTGTGGAGCGGGGATCAGTGGAAATGTTTCCCACCTTAGAGGATGTTTTGGCCAGTGATGTCAGTAATGTTACTGACGTCGGACCACTTTTTTCCGTAACGAGTAATCTAACGCGTTGCTATTTCAAATCCAGTAGTCAGACTACAATTACTTATCCAAATCATTTTTGCGTTACTATCTTCTTTTGTTATTTAATCTATTTCCTCTACTCGTCTTGTCGAGTGACCGACGTCTCTATGCAACAGAAATGTTAAAAATGGGGGGAGATGCGCATTTTGTTGGTGGAAAAACTGGAACTATTTTGAGTTTCTGTCGCCAAGTCCGATTATTATAAGCGGCTTTGGGCTTCATCTTTGAAAAGTCGCAAATTTAATGAGTGGCGGGTTGCGCCTTTTTGGGCTCGTTTTTGAACGTGAAGTTACTCATTTGGGCTTGGAAATAAGCAGAGACTCATAATAAATCCCAGAATTTGTCCGTCATTAAGGTAGTTTTAGTCAGTCTCTCCGTCTTCATCATTTCCCGGATGATCCGTCCCGCTGTGTCTTTGTTAATGTCAACTTAATTAGCTTCGCGTTGCGCTCCAGAAAACTGCAAACATCGAGACCAATATGAACAGCGCAATAAACGTGAAAACAGCCACGAATAAACGTGTCCGTAGTTGGCAATAGTTATAATGGCAAGTTAGCACCGTTATAATTATTAATATTACGGTAAGTGTCACAAATCTGTGCAGCCATGTGAGCTGTGGAGCTGCAGGAGGAGCTCTGTGCGCTGCGACATCAAACTCAGGGGCGTAACACAGAATCTGGAGGCTGGGGGTAGGGGGGCTTTAAAATCCTTCTTAAGAGTTTTCCAGACAACAGTGGACCACACAAATTACTCATGTTTTTTATTTTTTGTACAATCTCCTCTTCAGTTCAACCTTATCAGTGGAGACACATTGTTGATGTTACCATTATAAAATAGCTGACAATTAAGTATTGGCAAAGCTCAATGTAATTTTCACAGGAGGCAGAGCGTTGTTGTTAGCAGCTGCTGAAAGTAACTAAAAAGTTAATTTTAGTGTAACTTAGTTACTTTCCAAGTCAAGTAGTCAGTAATATAACTAAGTTACTTTTTCAAGGAGTAA
Source organism: Gambusia affinis (assembly GCF_019740435.1). Classification (NCBI taxonomy): domain Eukaryota; kingdom Metazoa; phylum Chordata; class Actinopteri; order Cyprinodontiformes; family Poeciliidae; genus Gambusia; species Gambusia affinis. Next base: position 259,851 of record NC_057878.1, on the reverse strand, counting down.
TCAATAGTCCGATTAAAGTTACTTTTTCAAAGTAACTATGCCATCACTGGTTTTGGCCAGAGCGGGGCTGAAGGTGGAGTTTTTACAACTCCGGGGGGGTCGCAGCAGACATTGTGCTCCTTGGAGGGGGGCTCACCCTTTCATACTTTGAAAACCCCTGGTGTAGAAAAACAGACTTTCAAAGCTGCTGTATGTAACTTCTATAAAGAATATGTTTTTTAAAATATTTGTTAAAATTGTAACAGTTTCAATGTAGTAACATTGAAACTGTAATATGTAATAACAAAGGGAGAGACAGTCTGGTTCTGATGCAGCTGTGGAAAACAACTTCCAACCTTCTACATGAAACCCAAATAGTAATAATATGTAATATGTAATAATATGTAATAACATATGTAATAACATACTGTCGTAACAGTGTCTTATGACAGTATGTTATGAGATTTATTTATTTATTCATGAGCATGTCTTCCATGTCCAAATGTTTTACCTTTTGATATTTTTGCAGTTTTTTTTAATCATGTTAAAAATGTGAGTGGGGTTTGTACTGGTACCAGAAACAGAAACAGATGGAGCACTAACACTCATCTGAATGTGAAAGGCTTCTTTAGTCAGTGTATCTCCAATCTGTCCCATTTGGTGCTGTGACCTCTGTGAGGCATACTAGGGTCAGTGGTTCATCTCAGCATAATACCCTCCACCACCTCTGTTGTCAGTCAGAGCTAGTCTCATTTCCCTCCTAACCACAAGGGCACCAGCGTTCTTAACAATAATCTAATTAGGTATTAATGAGCCCTGTAGGGTTGGATGTAATGGGCTTTTTATGGTCATGTTGTTGGGGACTGTGGCGATGGAGAATGAAAGGTCGGCTGCAGTAAATGAGACAAAATACATTTATCTAAATAAAGATGTGCTTTAAATAGACATGTCTATAATGTCTGTCTAAAGAGTGATAAGGATGGAAGATTACTGTCATTAATGATCACAACATTCAAAATGAAAATAATCTGCAATAAGATTCATTTTCATACTCTGGTTCTTTTTATTTTATCTGTGCCACTTTTAGAGATGGCAACTGCAACAGATATTTGAAAAGCAAGTAAGACCACGTGATATTGTTTAAAAAGAGAATTTTAAAGGTCCTGGAGGAAACCCAAAGGAAGACCCAGGACACGCTGGGTATGTATCTCTGCTGTCCTGGGAACGCCTTGAGATTCCCTGGAGGAGCTGGAAGAAGGAGCTGAGTGGAGGGAAGTCTGGGCCTCCTTAGTTAGGCTGCTACCCCTGTGACTTGATCGGGATAAGTGGAAGGAGATGGGTGGGTGGATTGATAGTTTAAAGGTCCACTATTATGCAAAATTCACTTTTTGTATGTGTTTCTAAAACAGTCTAGAAACAGAAACAGTCCAAGAGCAAAATAAATAAACAATAATAATAATTTAAAAAAAAAACACCCAGCCATTTTTGGGAAATAAAGAAGTTCTGCTGGTGTCTGCAAAACAATCTATTTCAAAAACCCATAAATTGTTGCATCACCATTTTTTAACCTAGCAACTCCAACTCCAGCCCCTCCCCTGATACCCAAGTGCAGCTCCACTTTCTTCATTACCAGTTACAGCTGCAATGGCTGCTGGCACAAAAAAAGAATTATATATATATATATATATATATATATAAAGTCCTTAAAAATAATTCTTAACATAAAGGGAGTTTGCCATAAGGCTGAATGAAAAGTTCTAAGCTTCATAGACTCTCTTAAGGAATCAATCAGCTCTTGAAATCAGATCCTTAAAAAAACCTTATCAAATTTAAAACTCTACATAAAATTCTAAAACTGTATTTGATTAAAAATATTGTTATGTCATCTCCCTCTTCTACAAGTGCTTTTATTATCACAGACTGCAGTCTCTGTGGTCATGTTTCACCTCAGTGTCATCATGAAACCTTCCATCACTGCTGGGTCAAATAAAAAGGTATTTAGTCAACTTGATGTCCTCCTCAGATCTTTTTTCATAACTTCTCATCTTTACTTTGTTTTATTTATGATTAACATCTGGTTTTAGGTTCTGCTTTCTGTATTATCAAACAGCAGCTTAACGACAACAAAAGACAAAACAGTTTGTAACAGTTTTTATACAATGTGTGCAAAACTATTAGGCAAGTTTTAGTTTTGGTCCTATAATCATTTTTATGCATATTGGCCTGTTTCTGGAGAGCAGGAAGAAGGCTCTGGGAACTCACTGGGAGCAGTGGTGCTGGAACCAGGGTGGGAGGGGGGCATTGCCCCAAACTCTGACAATCTGTGGCTGATATCTCTCCATCTCTATATGCAGACAGAGACACGGACAAAACCGACAGCATTGAGATCTGGGACAAATCTGTAAACACTCCAGATGGGTGCATTAGAAGTCCACAATGATCATAACTCCAGGGAACACAGGTGAGTGGCGAGCAGAGACACAGGTAGCACAAGACTATGACCAGGACAAGGATCTGGTGGGAAGCAGGTGACACAGGTGGGATTAAATACACAAGGGACTAATTAGAGGAACAGGAGACTGCTGGGATCAATCAGGGGTAGGACAGGACAACACAGGGACTAAAAACCCACATCAGACACACTGCCATGAAGAAAATGCCACTCTCGTTTTCTTCAGGTTTATTTTTCATTTTGGTGTCCTGTATGATAAATAGTTCATAACTGTTTAATTTGTGAACTGATATTTAGCAATTTTAGAAGAATAGAATATCATATAATGGAAATTTGTTTTATTGTCTCACAACAGGGAAAAATCCAGTGCAACAACAGCAAAATGACAATCGAAGCATGTCGATTCACACAGAGATAAAACATAAAAAACTAATTCAGGGTGACGTACTGTACAATAAAGAGAAAGCTGCAGCAAAAAGAATGTAGAGTAATTATAAACAGCTTGTGAATCACATGTTCACACATTTCCACATGTGATTTATATATTTTCACAGTACACAAGTACTTTGTGATTCACATGTGATTTCACCACAAAACGTTCCAAAATCACACATATACATGTGCTTTAGCATATGATTCATATTTTTATTTTATTTTATTTTTTTCTTCCGAAGAGTTTTTGCGGCACTAGTGGACCGTATATTTTTTCGACAGTAGGCAGACAGGACAGAGGGCAGGACATGCAGCAAAGGTTGCTGGGACCGGGAGTCGAACCCGCGACGTCCGCGTCGAGGACTAAGTCCTCCAAACTTGCTGGAGCCCTGTGCTGGTGGCGCAGGGGGTTAACATGCTCCATGATTCACATCTGACACACATCATTCACATAAAAAAAAAAGTTGTGTGAACCACATGTGTGGTTTTCATGTGGTCACATGTGACTTTCATATGTTATCACATGTGAAAGTTATGTGATTTTCACGGGATTTTTTTTGTATGTATATATATAAAATCACACTTAGTTGTCTTTATTAAGTGTGATAAAAGATATATTTTATAAAATATATATATTTCATATATGTACATATATGATTATGATATCATAGATATAATAAAATATCTATGATGTTGTAATTATTGTGAAGCACTTTGGTCAGTTAGGATTATTATAAATGCAAGTTTATTAAGTTTATTATAAATAAACTTTAGTATACTTTTCAAGTCGGTTTGTGTATTTTGTTCGGTCATCCTGTTTTTATTTTAACTTTATGTTTGTTTGTTTTTTTGCATAAAATAGGTCATGTTTGTGTTGCTGTCTGCCTTAGGAGAACTGACCAAAATTATCTTTTGTGCCAACTCTTTCATATTAACATCGATTTTTATTTCTGACATGTTGTTTAATATGCATTGTCCAATTTTTAAAAATCATTTCAATGTAAAAGATAATTGAATTACATTACAGACGGATGTCAGTGTTTACTTGTATTCCATTGTTGACATATAACATTTCAAAAATCTGAATATATATGTTGTACATTTATTAAATATATCTTAACTGTATAACTATAATAACACAGTCAAGTACTTAAAAATATCGAGAAATGTAAGATGGGTATGACAGGCAATCTAATGATATTGATAAGTGACAAAAAATATGGTGCACATGTGAGAATTATGTGATCTCAAGATGCAAAGAACATTGAACACGTGACCAAAATACTTGACCACATGGGAAATGTGACCAACATGTAATCACATGCTTGCACATGTGAAAACATAATAATTTTCGTGGATTATGTGAACCACATGTGGAAAATGGGAACCACATGTGATTTTGGTGGGATTTTTTTAATGTATTACCATTAAACCTCACTGTTCATCAGTAAATCCTTCACCTTCTTTTTGGAACCTATACCATTCTTATTGTCCTCTGAACAAACTTTTGAGTTGGCCAGGAATTATTGTTTCCTTAAAACATTTTGTAAAGTAAACTTATTATGTCTGCTTAAGATTTGGATCAATAAAATGAAATGCTCATACGTCACATTGCATCAATGAAAAGCCTTTAACAGTGCTGCATATCATTGAAGCATCACCAAGGTCAAGCTCTTGTTTTGATTTGGATCACTGAATATGACAACTCAAACTCCTCCCAAAGTTCTCAAAGCACTTCCTTTCCCACCCTTCAAAGAATGGGGAGCTTGATACAAAGTTTAAGTTATGCCGGGGATGGATATTTCAGCAAGACAATGATCCAAAACACCGCTCCAAATCTACTCAGGCATTCATGCAGAGGAACAATTGCAATGTTCTGGATGGCCATCCCAGTCCAGACCTGAATATCATTGAACATCTGGGATAATTTGAAGCGGGCTGTCCATGCTCGAAACCATCACACTTAACTCAACTGGAATTGTTTTGTAAAGAGGAATGGTCAAAATACCTTCATACAGGATCAAAGAACTTATTAAAAGCTACAGGAAGTTACTACAGGCTGTTATTTTGCAAAAGGCTGATCTAATAAATATTAATGTCACTTTTCTGTTGAGGTGCCCATATTTTTGCACCTGTCAAATTTTCTGTTAATGCATACTGTACATTTTCTGTTAGTCCAATAAACCTCATTTCAATACTGAAATATTACTGTGTCCATTAGATATATCAAACTGAAGTAGCTTTTGCAAACACCCAAATATTTATACATAAAAACGATTAAGATTAATAGGGGTGCCCAAACTTTTTCATATGACTGTATGTTGCCGCTTTCTCAGGTAGGTTACAAACAGTTATGTCATGATGCCCCAGCCGGCATACCTAGGTGGGCCCCATAAGGGAAAAAAGAGGGCAGACATTTTGGTCCCAAAATGGTTTGTCACCATTTTCCATAGTGGCCCATATATTTTTTTTATGTAAGCAGAGACAAATCACATAAGACTACATGTCAGAATTTTCTGACATACAGTTGGTGTTATTCAGACTCTCTGTCTTTATATTCCTGCCTGATCCGTCCTGCTGTGTGCTTAAATTTTAATGTAATATCTGGTGTGAAGGATGTCAATATTCGTGTTGCCCTCCAGAAAAACGCAAACATCAACACTAATATTAACTGCTCTATAACATTTTAAACAACCAGGAATGTACATGTCCTTACAGTTGCAAAACTAAATGCAAATCTAACAGTAAGATAATTCTCACTAGTCTGTGCAGCCATCTGAGTGGTGGAGCAGTGGAAGGAGCGCTTAGACACCAAACACTCAACCTGGATGCTGGTGTGAGGGGTCTCCTAAAAAAGTAGTCAATCATCCAACTGCAGATGATACATTATGGTGCTGCTGGCATTCTTACTAAAACCAGGAAGGTAAATCAAATCATCCAGTTTGTAAGTCCCTACACAGGCTACAAATAGTCCATATTGTAAGTTTTGAAATCTGTCTGAAATATCACAGAAACACTGACATAGCTCTTAATGAATTTTTAATACAGAGTAGTGCCCTTCAAAATAATGTAATTCTTGGATAACAGTCAAATATTTCTCAAATATCAACATCACAAAATTTTTGTCCACTACGTTTTAGTTATTTCATTGTTGTGCTCAAATTTAAAGATATTATGTAAAGCAGATTATGCAGCATCTCAAGATTAAGAGTTAAATTCAAACTGTAAATAAAGTTTAGTCATTAACAATGTCATACTGAACAAGAACATTAATAAATGTGAAAAAGACTACAAAGCTGTAATGAGTAAAATTAAAATGCCCTTGATTATATATAGCTTGACTTAAAAAACAGATATGTCTCAACAATATCAAAAACAATAAACTGAGATGTTAGAACAAAAAGCTTATATGAAAATCATCAATGAACTTTTTATACTGGAATATGTGCTCTTCACATAGAACAGTAAGTGGCCATAAATCATGAAGATGATTCACAATCTATGCTGTTCTCTCCTTCTCAACATTGTCGCCATCATCTGCTTCATCCTCTCCATCGTCAATGCTTTCATCATAGTCTATGTAATATAGATCTGGAGACATAAGTGCTTGAGAATAAGAGTTAAACTCTGGTAGGTGATGATTTGGAGGAGGCACTAACTTCGATAAACCTCTTGAACATGTTCATTGCACTGTACATTTTCTTTTCTAACATGATAATGTTTTGATGAAGTACAGCTTTTGAACCAGGATCTGCAGTATCATTTATAGCTGAACTTAAATGTCCATGTTGTTGATGAAGGTGAAGAATGACAGTGTTCATCTCTCTTAAGTAGAAGCTTTTCTTCAGTTGCTCTAGTCTTCAAATGCAGGGCTTCTATTGCTCGACTTTTTAGGTTCTTTGGAACAACACCATGATCTTCAATCTTTAAAATAAGAGAACAATTGCAAGTGGAACCTTGTTAAATGTAGTAGCAACATAAAGTGAATAACAGCATGTAGAAAGTTGAATAAAACCTTTAGATCAATTCTACTCACTTCTTCATCAAACAATGTGTACAGCTGGGAGGAGGCATCACACAATTCTCAAAATTCTAAATGTGATGGAAAGATGCCAGTTTGTGGAGGCCACTGCAGATTATTGTACTCTGTAACAATCTTCTTCAGTTTCCTGTTACAGGCATTCACTTGCTTGGACAGCCTTATAACAACTCCCTGTCCATCTGTAAAGAAAGAAGAAATATAAATACTAGTAAAAATAATACAATCAACACAATATGAAAACATGATACAATAGTCATTTATGGAAGTATGTTAAACATAATAAAAGGTTGACATCTGAAATAGTGTTTATCTCAATTTGGATGTTGTGAACACAAGTAGTGGCAGCCAATTCTACACAAGATATTCAACATGACACTAAAGTTCGTGATAAGGAAATCTCAGTTTGTAGGTCAAAATCTATTACTGCCAATAATTGAATGATATTTTAATTGTACTCTTAAAAAAGTTATCCTCAGAATATAAAGACTGATAGTTCTTACAGTGACTCAATATCTGCCGTAATGTATAAGATCATTGAATGTCCATTAGAAAATGGATGTATTACAATACTCACTTATCTGTGCCTATTTACAACGGGCATTGGTGAAAGACAGGATACACCCAAGAAACATATTCATACACCAAAGATAAATAACCATACACATCAAAAGCACATACCCATGACAAAGGACAAGTTGGAATAAACCAGTCACTTCTTACACTGCATAAAGACGCTTAAGTACCTAGAGTGAACATATGCATGGTGCAGGGATAACATAAAGATTAAATTTAGGTTTACCACAAGACCTTTGAGCTTCAATTTTGCTAATGACCATACAGTCAAGAGAAGAAGTAGTGTTACCATTACATCTTCTTTTCAGGTTGAGAAGAGTGGCCCTCTCCCTTGCTTCATTTTGTGCTCGTCAGATCAGCTGACCTCTAAGTTCCTGGTCAACATCTCTCAGTGTTCTCTGGAAAATGCCATCCGAAGGGAGCCACCTTCGTTTTACACCATGGTGTCTCTCAATTATTCAAGATCCCTGTCCAGCCTAACCACAACAACAACAAGAAAACAACGCACAGTTTCTTTACTTGAGGCGAGAACTGTTGTTCAAATATAGAAGAGTACAAATTTCTGTCACTTACTGTGATTCATCTTCAATGAGTGACTCCTGTGTATGTGATCCGGATCTAAAAATGAAAACAAAGACTTTATATTGGCATAGCTTGTATAATTAGCATGAACAATAACTATAAAGTCACAGAAAATGCAAACGTTTTACAAAGACTTAAATAAATAAACAATGCTTAGCCTGGTGGGGCAACAAATAAAGAATGATGGCCTCAGGGTTTATAATACACTGTGGGAAACGATGAAATGTAATGAACTGTATGACAGAATCCTAACATTAAATCAATATACTGATATAAACTAGTATACTGAAAAGTATACGGTTTTTTAAGATATATGAAACAAAATTTTAGCACATTGTTATTAAAGGTATGAAGGACAGCTATTGAACCTGACTGGCTTTTAAAAGGCTACTTTAGCGAGCTAAAGTAGCCTTTTAAAAGCCAGTCAGATTTTAAAAGCCAGTCAGATTTTTTTGCTACCAAGTAGGGTTAAAAACGTGTCTAAATCTGTACAAACACATGCTGTGCCACATACTCGCTAACATTAACTCATAGAACTACCGTCAGCAGATTTATAAATGTAGACTTTCGGTTTTTTTACTACATTTTTATTTGACAGATTCAGGGGCTACTCACCAGCTCCGACCGTGGAAAGTGTCGCGTCGAATGACGTAAGCTTCTTCTTCTTCTCTAATGTTTTGTCGGGTGCAATCCGTAATTTATTATTATTACTACTAATACAAATATTAAACATTTTCATATGGTACAAACACAGATTTTCATATAATCATATGAGCAAATCCATCCGTATTTTTATTTTTAACTTTTTTAATTAAAAATAAAATTATAAGATAACTTCTTCTTATCATTATTGATAAGATTGCAAGCAACTACAGGTGTACATACAGCCACCTAGTGGAAGGCTATGAGGTTGGACAACTCATAACACATAACTCTAGAATATACCTTATATATATATATATATATATATATATATATATATATATATATATATATATATATATATATATATATATATATATCACTGATAATCGCCATTCTATGGGATGATAACATCCGAAGCGGGTGCTAAAATCGCGGCTTCAGAGAACCGGAGGATCTTTTAAAACAGAAGTAAAATTAACTAAATTGTTAAGAACCTACAAATACATCAGCTATGCACGAATTGTGTTATCTTATTTGTTCCTAGATCGTCGGTTCTGGACGCTTAGGGAGCGGTACAGCATTCAAAGAGAGAACCCTTCTCGTCAATTATTGACGCGAAGGGGGTACCCGACGCGTCAACATGTGACGCTAAGGGAACCTGCCCATGCGTCAATATATGACGAGTCGGGAGTGAGACTGTGTTGGACAATTTCATGCTCTGCAAAGCTTCAACATCTCTGACAGCGGCGAGTTCCACGGTGTGAGTTCACCTCTTTACCAAGAATCCCGCAGTTCCACTCAGCAGGACCGATGATCCGAGACCCCACGCTAAGAGCCACATAAAGGGACAGCAGCAATTTGATTGACTATTCACTTTCATCCGCTGGGGTCAATGAGATCAATGTGGGAATATTTGATGGGGTATAAAAGAGTTTATTTTGAAAGGTGTAGCCTGAGATCGTTCCCTCTGCCTCCTGTCTCTCTTCTCTATCAGTACCAGTTCCACTGATCCGAACCTCCACTTCAACTAATACACAAAATAGTTTAAAGAAAGAACCGTCGCTTATCTTGTAACATAAAGTGTATAAACAAAATACTAAGAATATTTAATTACAAACCGTATAAACATGACATTTTCTACATTTTTTATTTAATTTGTATTTATTTTATTTTATTTTATTTTAATTTCTTACGAAGAACATTTACGGAACATTTTACCGTTTTTATCGAGACTCTTGCTGGTCAACAAAAACTGAAATGTCTCGTAGCAACACATCTCAGGACTAATCACGTTCTTTTAGCTTATTCATTCAGCAGTCCATCGTTGCATTTAGACTTGGAAGAAATTTGTTGGGCTAATCAGAATTTACGTTTTTTCATTTACCAACAATCCCAAGTGTGTGGCGAAGAGCAGCAGTACTAGCAGCAGTACTAGCAGCAGTACTAGCAGCAGTACTAGCAGCAGTGGTCGTATTATTGTCCTGGTTTGGGCAGAACCTGAAGTTGAATATACAACCTTGATGAAAACTATCGTTCAGCTTTCCGTTGAAAATCTTTGGTATCTTTTGTTTCCTCTATCGGTGACAGTTCAGACAAGTCGGTGAAGAGGAGGAGCCGCTGGTTTCACTCTGCAGCCAACACTTGGACCCTCCCCTCCCACCGACCCGGGACGCGGTGTTCGGGTCCAGCTCAGCTCTCAGTCGCTGTCCTCTTTGTCCTGCTGTGTGGTTGTGGTTGAATGGTTGTAGAGTCCTTGGGCCATCAGCTGCAGCGCCAACCCGTTCTTAAAGCCACTGGCTTTTTTTATCTTGGCCCTTTTGTTCTGAAACCAGATTTTGATCTGAGACTCGTTGAGGTTCAGCTCCCGGGCCAAAGACAGCCGCCGCTGCTCCGTGATGTAGCGGCTCACCTGGAACTCGGTCTTCAGCCTCTGGAGCTGCTCTGCTGTGAAAGCCGTGCGCGGCCGCTTGTCTTCTTTGCATCTTTTACATTTTTTCAATTTCCGCGTCCTTGGGCCTGCAGTAAGAGCAAGTGACAGCAAAACGAAAATATGAATATACAGCGCATGCAAATCATATCAGAATCAAAGAAAAATACCTTTTAGCACCTTCTGCGTTCAATACGGTTTTCACTTTCAGCATTGGACACACCTCTGAACTGATCCCCTTCAGAACTGAACCGAACCGAACCGAACCGCATTAGAAACCCGAAGCGGATCTGAGCAAAAACTATAGAGGCCTTGGACTAAACATGGTTCTGTCCCCAGACGTCTCGAGTTCAAAGGTCACCCCTAAGATGTTGAAACAAAACAAACTCATTCGTTTCTTTAAATGTTATAAAACAAGTTTAAATAGATGCCGCTCATTCTATAATGAATCTCTAATAATAATAATAATAATAATAATAATAATAATTATTATTATTATTATTATTATTATTATTATTATTATTATTATTATTATTATTATTATTATTTTATTGAATTTAGTGATTCATCTCAAATGTGTATCTAAGACCGGCGTCATAAAAAAACCAACTCATTTAGATTTTTATTGTTGCAAAACGGAGGATAGAAATAAATCAACTGAGTCATTTCTACCCGTTTTAATATTTAAACTTCAGCTTTCAGCAGCACTACGCGTTTTTCTTTTTGCTTTATTTTAGTAGTTGCTGCTCGTTTTCACTCTGCATTCTGATAGCAAGACTGAAGGAACGACATCAAGAAAAGCAGGCAGAGTCAGAAACAGCATCGACACCCGAGTCACGAACCCTCTGCATGTATACACGGCATGGCATTAATTATTATTATTATTTTTATTATTATTATTATTATTATTATTATTATTATTATTAATAATATATTACTATTATTATTATTAATAATAATAATAATAATAATAATAATAATAATAATAAATTTAAGGGTCAAATTAGGTGAAGTTCAGTTAATAAATTTGACTGAACATGATCATTAATGCATTCCATTGGAAGTTGTTGAAAACTGATTTATTCAGTTTGTGTCTCTTCCTATCGAATAAATTTGATAAAATATAATGAAAATCAGATGACATTAGACACATTCCGCTGACAAACGGATCTTTTAAAACACAATATTACACTGTGACAAAAAACAAACAGAAGATTGAGGTTTGATGAAAAGCTGCTTTAAAGAACATTTACTGCAATTACAGTGTTCCTTTGTGGTTTGTTCTTCGTCTTAATGTATTTTATTTTTATTTAAATCTCTTCCAGATTCTAATTGAGGAGTAATTTCATCCTTCCATTTTCTGGTCACCCTTGTCCCTTAGTGGGGTCGGGAGGGTTTGAGGAGTAATTTTAGAGTATAAATAAGCAAAAATAGCTTATTTTAGAATATAATACAAAATATATTTTTGTTTTATGGACATAAAGCTAAAATAAAATGTAACTGTGTGAAGCGGGCTTATTGTAAAGTTGGATCTTTCAGTGAAAATGTATATAAAAAAAATCTAATGTATTTTTTGGAAAGTGTATGTGAATGCATATCTTTTGTTTTTATTGAAATTAAATATCTTTAATCGATATCCTGTTGTAACATATTTTACATCAATGAACTCGTTCGGCTTGAATCTGTTTGTGAATCCATCGTCTTACCAGAAGAAGGCCTGTCCGAGTACCGGGTACAGTAGACCCAAGCGGGCCAGAGCAGGGCCTGGCCCTCCGGTGTGGGGGTCCCGGTCCCGGTCACGGTCCCGGTCCCGGTCCCGTTCATCACCACCAGTGAGGAGGCAGAGTGTTCCTCGTCCTTCTCCTCGTATTTGAATCCTTCGCTGGTCTCGTCAGAGTCCGCGGTGGCTGTCACTTTCTCGCTGCTGCACTTTGTGCTACTGACGGCAGAAACGGTGCTGTCGCTGCTGCAGCTGGAGTCCAGGCCCGGTGTCCTGGAAAACGGTCTACCAAGAACCGGGTGAAGCCGCTCCCGACCAGACCTCTGGACCTTCGGACTCAGACTGAATTCCTTCTTGCATCCGAAATCCGGCCGTAAAATGTTGTCAATGAAGAAGTTTGTTGTTGTGTTGTTCTGTGGACCGGCCTGCAGAGGGGAACCGCTTTCTCCCTCGCTGCTGTCCGGGCTGTTTAGATCACGCTGTTCTTCCATCAATGCCTCTGAAAATAGTGTGTTCTTCCTACACTTATAAAAATACATCTGTGCCCAAATATGTCAACAGAGAGAATTACAACATAATATTTATATTTTTGTTCAAAGACATGGTGAAAACGTGGATATTTAACCTGCCTAAAAGACGTCCAGCGCGCGTCAGTGACCCATTAGAAGATTGGCTGTACTTGCTATCACGAACAGCTCTGGCACACTGACCGATTTTCACCACTCTTTTCTTAAGTCTGCACGGCAAATCTCCACACTCACCATCCGCCAGTGAATCTCCAACATCCAGAACGGCCAATCACTGCTCGTGACACTCTCAAACCCAGAATGACGATGTCCAATTAGGCCAAGCGTCTCTGATCCAAAAGTAGAAGAGAACAGCATCAAGCACCTCCTTCAGATCAGAGGGAGGCATTGCAGAGCAACAGAACAACAGAACAACAGAGCAACAGAGCAAAAGCTCTCCTACCAAGCTGTTTCCTATCAAACATAACTTGTCCTCCTCAGTGAGTCGGTCTGCTGCTACCTCTCCTCCCCATCAGGAAAACTAGAAGGCCGCATTTTCAGGTCGAAATTTGCTCAGCGCTTTGACCCCTTCAAAGTTCTGTGTGAAAGCAGAATTCCTGGACCAAACCAACACCTGAATGCACCTTTTGTCCTGTTTTATCTATTTCCCTGTTTCAGATTTCTGTTTTAGTGTTTTTGATGATAATTGTTTCATAATTTAAAATCAACTTGTTAAAAGGAAATAAATTACATTTTTTTCTTACTTTTTAAAATCACGTTATGACCTTTGTTTTCCTTCAAAGAACTGTAGAATATTTGTTGGTTCTATGAATCTAAACAAAAAGACTGGATAAATAAAATGATGATAATTTTTCACTGATAAATGAAATGATGGCCATGAGGAATAAAAGTATAAGAAATGAATGCAGTTTCACCTGGAGTTTAAACTAATGCTGCTGTTTGGTCTTCATGCCAAGTCGCATATTCAGAGACGGTCCTGAGGGCCACATGCCATGGATGGGCAACTTGTTCTCCCACCATTTTCAGGGCACGACTGAGGCAAAACACAGAACATGTGTCCAAGAAATAATTGCTTATCTACAGGCTGATGAAACATTCACTATCAGAGGACATTTTCCTCCGTTATGTCCAACACTGTGCTGGGATTTACGGCGCTCCTTTTGCTAGAACGCCAAAGAAGAAACATGCAGTAAGATTTAGGTAGATTCTGTTGGTGTGTTTCTGAACTTTTTCATCGGCATTTGGTAAAATAATATATTTAGTCCTGTTTCATAATTTATTTTCTATCAAAAACTGGAATTACAAGAAAGCTTTAAAAAAAAAACAACTGAAATATTTAAATACTGAAAATTATATTCATCAGTATCAGAAAGTTTGAGAAGCTTAACTCACCTCTGTAGCCACACGCTGTAGCAGAGATTCAAACTACAGTAACCATGAGAATAAAGCTGTAAAAGAGAGACCCCTGCTGGCTAAATGAGAGGAGTGCATTTTTATGGCTGTCAGTTTTTTTTCTAATTAGCCTAAACAGTAACAAGACAAGTAAATGTTCATTGTTATTAATTTTTATATAATTTTTCACTGATCTGAAAGAACTTCTCAAATTATGCAATTTCTTAAAAAAGGATTGAAATCATTTTTACACAATTTTTTTATGATATACTTTCATTGTTCTTTATTTCTAATTGCTTTTCTCTCCCTATGATTCCAGGAAAAATCAGAGGAAAAAAATTAGCAATCATGAAAGCATGATTACCACACAGATGGGATTCATAAATCATGAACAGAGCAAGAGGACAATAAGCTAAAAATGAAGCTGACTGGAAAAACCTCACTGTGTCTTTTACTGAGAAGAATGAGCTTCTGCTACAGATCAGTACTGCTTTGATTTGCTGGTTTTAGTTTGATTTATCTTTTTTTTTTCAATATGAACAATACTTACCTAAACTTGGAGGCATTCACACTTGACAAATGAACTTCTCTTTCTGGTAGGACTGAGGAAAACTGGGCCAAGATAGCAGAACCTCCCAAAGAATGAAACTGTTGACTCTAGTTTCTCATTTCTACCCTTTCTTTCATTCCTCTTCTTTTAACTTAAGACAAAGGTCAAAATTATGGTTTAGGTTTTTAATAAGCAATCAAAAGGCTCCTGAGAATTAAATACACCTTTAAATCTACAAATGTGGCATAATTTAATGGCTTTACTTAACAAATTAGGCTTGATTTATCTAATTTAAGACACAAATAACTGGACAAGATTTTATTTCTTCTGATCTTTCCTAATGAGTTAAATTTCCAATGTTTATTTTCTGTCAAAAAATAGAAACCATGCATTTCCTTAGTACATCTTTTTGAAACAAATGGGAGGTTTAAGAATTCACCAATAAAATTAAATGCACTTTATTGATGAATCGAGGCTGACTAGACGTACTACAGGATGAATGAAGCTTGGTGAGGACATATTCACACTTCAATCTGGAGACACTCAGAGGAAAACAGCGATTAAAAAGTTTTATTGACATAAATGAATTAAAGTTCTTTGCCCTGGTGAGAAATAAAAATAATAAATACGTTAAATCTTAACATACTTGAGCATACTTTAAGTCAGACTAATCATGAGAAAACTTCAAGTTCACTTAGGATTAGTTAACATTTTGGAACAACTAATTGGGCTTAGTGTCCTTTAATAGTATTTAAATTGTATAAAGCACAATTTAAAGGGTAATAAGTGTACTTCAACAAACTCTTTTGGACAATTTAAGTTAAACTTAGTGTACTTTAAGTGTATTGCTTTTTATGTAATATAAACGTGCATGATTAGTATATTTTGAGTGTCCTATTTTTGTTATTGAATTACATTTAGAATGTATTTTAAGTACATCAGCATTACATATTTATATATTAGTAATGTGATTACAGTATACTACAATTACACTTTTGGTTTATTATAATTGCTAATGTAGTACACTTTTTAGTTACATATTTTATAATTCTACTTTGCCACTTTGTACTACATACTTCATACACACTGCAGCACTGCAAACACATCAGGATCAATTAACACACTTTAAAGGTTAAACTAATTACGTTGTGCTTTCAGTATATTACCATATTGGTAACACTTTGTTTGTCGGGGTGTGCATAGGTCTGACATAACACTGTCATCTAACTTTTAAAGCAAATTCTCATTAAAAGTGTCATTATTTACCTAATGACACTTCATGACACGTGTTGGTATGTTCCTAACAGGTGTTATGTTTATGACAGTATCATGTCAGTCTTATGCACACCCTGTCAAATAAAGTCTTACCCACATTTTTTGAGAATACATTGCCAATATACTATCACAGAATTACAAAAAAAATTTTGCACAATAAAACAATAGGTTCACTTTAGAGGAAATGTGAAAAATATTTCACCAAGGACAGAGTATTGTTTTAACACAATGTCATAGTATTCCAGTATTACTCCAGACAAACTGACATTTCTCTGTCCTAAGAACAGTTAGCAACACGTTAGCAGTCTTCATCCCTTTGGGGTCCTTTGGTGACACACATTTCACTTCCATCCGGTTATTGTCCAGTTGTGTTGTCGTCTAACTCGGAGTAGGACGTCACCAGCTTGAATTTACCAAAACATCAAGGACCTCTCTACTTTTAAGGCAATATTATGCGAGTAAAAATGCCAAATTTGAACAGTATTTCTTGCTTTATCAGGTTGTTGCTACACGTAATAGACCAGGTTTTCTTGCAGGTCTTTCAGTAATGTGTTTTTGTTTGAAGATGAATCACTCACACCAGAGCCTTTTTATCTGGAAAAATTTTAAAGTATATTTTACAAAAAAATTTGCTTTTAGAAAGTGTACCAAAAATATATTTTTAAAAAGAATACAAAAGTTTCTAAAAGTGTATTACATGTTTAATATAGTCTTAGTAAGTATATTTATTTGATAACATACTAAAAAAATATTTTAGAAAAATACAGTATATTTAAAATATACTTAATGTAGGAGCTATTTCTTTATTTTCAGTTAAATCTGAGTTTAAATCTTGTTTACTTGCTTATTTTCTGGTTGATTTAGAATTAGAATTTTTGTTTAAGTTTAGTTATTTAGAATAAGCCTTTTGGCTAGCAGTTCACTTCAGTAGTTAATTCATTTCAGTTTGGGACGTGGATGTTCCACAGTATAAATAGGGAGGTTTTAGGCAGCTCATCAATGGCAAAAAAGGTGGAATGAAGATAAGAAAGGAAGAAGATTATATGAAGTACAAAATTCAGTATTTATTAGAAATATTAATGAGAAAACGGAAGAGAAGAAATAATAATGATTAGATTAAGAGTAGGTCATACCTATTTAAATGACATTTTATATTTAATAGGAAGGAAAAATAATGATAAATGCGAAAGATGTGGAGAGAAAGAAAATGTAGAACATGTATCGATGAACTGTAAGACATCTGAACCTGAAAGGGAAAATTTGAGAAGAATAGTTGGAAGGACAGGTCAGGAATGGAGTCTTAAAGGAATATTGGGAAACGAAGGAAACATAGTGGATATTTACAGCTTAAGGAAAGCATTATTTATTTATCTTCAGAATACAAAATTAAAAAATAGATTTTCAAAAGTGTAAAGTAATGTTGCTACACACTTGTGTACAGTAGGTGGCGGTATGCACCTTAAAGTTGCTTGCGATCCGCCATAATAGAAAAGAAGAAGCTCATTATGGACATGGGTGGCCACATGGCTTTTTACCAGTCTGCAGTACGTCTACAGTCAGTCTGTAGTCAGTCTGTAGTCGGTCTGCAGTCGGTCTACAGTGACTCTGTAGTCAGTCTGTAGTCAGTCTACAGTGAATCTGTAGTCAGTCTGTAGTCAGTCTACAGTGAATCTGTAGTCAGTCTGTAGTCAGTCTACAGTGAATCTGTAGTCAGTCTGTAGTCAGTCTACAGTGAATCTGTAGTCAGTCTACAGTGACTCTGTAGTCAGTCTGTAGTCAGTCTACAGTGAATCTGTAGTCAGTCTGTAGTCAGTCTACAGTCAGTCTGCAGTCGGTCTACAGTGACTCTGTAGTCAGTCTGTAGTCAGTCTACAGTGAATCTGTAGTCAGTCTGTAGTCAGTCTACAGTGAATCTAGTCAGTCTGTAGTCGGTCTACAGTGACTCTGTAGTCAGTCTGTAGTCAGTCTACAGTCAGTCTGCAGTCGGTCTACAGTGACTCTGTAGTCAGTCTGTAGTCAGTCTGCAGTCAGTCTGTAGTCAGTCTGCAGTCAGTCTGCAATCGGTCTGTAGTCTGTCTGTAGTCAATCTGTAGTACGTCTAGAGTCAGTCTACAGTGAATCTGTAGTCAGTCTGTAGTCAGTCTACAGTGACTCTGTAGTCAGTCTGTAGTCAGTCTACAGTGAATCTGTAGTCAGTCTGTAGTCAGTCTACAGTGAATCTGTAGTCAGTCTGTAGTCAGTCTACAGTGAATCTGTAGTCAGTCTGTAGTCGGTCTACAGTGACTCTGTAGTCAGTCTGTAGTCAGTCTACAGTGAATCTGTAGTCAGTCTGTAGTCAGTCTACAGTGAGTCTGTAGTCAGTCTACAGTGAATCTGTAGTCAGTCTGTAGTCAGTCTACAGTCAGTCTGCAGTCGGTCTACAGTGACTCTGTAGTCAGTCTGTAGTCAGTCTACAGTGAATCTGTAGTCAGTCTGTAGTCAGTCTACAGTGAATCTAGTCAGTCTGTAGTCGGTCTACAGTGACTCTGTAGTCAGTCTGTAGTCAGTCTACAGTCAGTCTGCAGTCGGTCTACAGTGACTCTGTAGTCAGTCTGTAGTCAGTCTGCAGTCAGTCTGTAGTCAGTCTGCAGCCAGTCTGCAATCGGTCTGTAGTCTGTCTGTAGTCAATCTGTAGTACGTCTAGAGTCAGTCTGCAGTCAGTCTGTAGCCTGTCTGTAGTCAGTCTGCAGTAAGTCTGCAGTCAATCTGTAGTCAGTCTGTAGCCTGTCTGTAGTCAGTCTGTAGTGAGTCTACAGTCAGTCTACTGTGACTCTGTAGTCAGTCTGTAGTCAGTCTGTAGTCAGTCTGCAGTCAGTCTGTAGTCAGTCTGCAGTCAGTCTGCAATCGGTCTGTAGTCTGTCTGTAGTCAATCTGTAGTACGTCTAGAGTCAGTCTGCAGTCAGTCTGTAGTCAGTCTACAGTCAGTCTGTAGTCAGTCTGCAGTAAGTCTGCAGTCAATCTGCAGTCAATCTGTAGTCAGTCTGTAGTCAGTCTACAGTCAGTCTGTAGTCAGTCTGCAGTAAGTCTGCAGTCAGTCTACAGTCAGTCTGTAGTCAGTCTCCAGTAAGTCTGCAGTCAATCTGCAATCTGTAGTCTGTCTGTAGTCAGTCTGCAGTCAATCTGTAGTCTTTCTGTAGTCAGTCTGCAGTAAGTCTGCAGTCAATCTGCAGTCAGTCTGTAGTCTGTCTGTAGTCAGTCTGCAGTCAGTCTGCAGTCAGTCTGTAGTCAGTCTACATTCAGTCTGTAGTCAGTCTGCAGTAAGTCTGCAGTCAATCTGCAGTCAATCTGTAGTCAGTCTGTAGTCAGTCTACAGTCAGTCTGTAGTCAGTCTGCAGTAAGTCTGCAGTCAGTCTACAGTCAGTCTGTAGTCAGTCTCCAGTAAGTCTGCAGTCAATCTGCAATCTGTAGTCTGTCTGTAGTCAGTCTGCAGTCAATCTGTAGTCTTTCTGTAGTCAGTCTGCAGTAAGTCTGCAGTCAATCTGCAGTCAGTCTGTAGTCTGTCTGTAGTCAGTCTGCAGTCAGTCTGCAGTCAGTCTGTAGTCTGTAGTCTGTCTGTAGTCTGTCTGTAGTCAGTCTGCAGTAAGTCTGCAGTCAATCTGTAGTCAGTGAGTGAACAGGAGATACTATCACGTCATCAGACAGTAATCAAAGCAGGAGTAGCAGCAGAATCCTGGGAAGCCTGTATCTTGTTTCCTGAATATGAAATAAAGCAACAAAAAATTGCATTTTTGACTTTTGGTATTTTTGGAATTGTATAAACCAGAAACCTGCGATGCATCAAATGACTATTTGAGTTGAATTCACTTTTTGCTTTGATCATCTTGTAGTTTTAAGTTCTTTGATTTTTGGATTTTGAGTTTTTGGACAATTAGTCACTACACTTAATCAAACTCCAGTCCTGGAGGCCCACTGTCCTGCAACCTTTAGATGTGCCTCTGCTCCACCACCTGAATAGAATAATGGGGTCATTCAGGCTCTGGACAACTGATCTACACAAGGAGGTCATTAAGTCATTTCATTCCAGTGTTTTTTAGCTGTGGTACATCTAAAAACTGCAGGACAGGGGCCCAGTTTGAGACCTGTAACTTAAATATACAATTTTTTCACTAGGGTGATCGTATAAGGGGCGGAGCTACAAGTACAGCAGAGCAATGAGCAGCAGAGGAGAGTCAAAGGGAGGAAGGGTGGGACAGTGGAAGGGCCATCTCTCCACTTTTCTTCCCCTTTTTCTGCTCAGTTTTCATTCTTATGGAGCCACTTTAAGAATTTGTGTTACCTCAGCAAAGGTTTTACGCAAAAACCTCGCAAAACTTTTGCGTCCCCTTGCAATAATGTAGTGATCAGTTCATGCAGCATAATTAAATGCTGTAAGCCTTTGTCACGGTGGCCATCCTACTTTCTGCCATACGGTTTTTCCATGTATGTTTCTATCTTGTTTGAGAGATATCTGAAGTCTTATATCTTGTTCTTTAGGATAGAAATGCACCACAAACCATATGTGCAAAATGCAAAAACAAATCAAGCCAGACATGGACTTTCCATCTCTTTCGGCCCTTCTAGATAGACCGAAAGTTTGGACACACCTTCTAATTGAATTCAATTACCCTAAACCTGTACTGTACCTCTAAATTACATCTACTCTGAGCCCAGGAGAAACACTGAAGAAAATAAGCATTTTATATTAAAAAGTATGAATTTATTATTAACATAAAAGTATTCAGATTTCTAATTTATTGCAGCACATCACTACTTTTTTCTGTAACATGAACTATAGTAACTATTGTAGTCACTGACTGATGGTTGAAAGGTCAGTAGGAAAATCCCTTTAGCTTCTCCATTATTTCCATAACTAGATTTTATGTGTCATGAACTAAAGATTAAAAAACAGTCAGCACAAGAAGTGAAAGTGGACACTGCTAAAGTTTTATCACAAGCAAAAAAGTGCTTGTGATAAAACACTTTTTGCATTCTTTAAAGTATTTAAACTTCTACCATAAATTATGAAAGTAAAAAAAAGAGAAAAAACTATTTCAGATTACTTTACTGGGGAGGTCAACGAACTGGATCATATTATGTCTACAAATATTACCCAGAAAGAGTGTGATCCTAGAGCACCGCTGTGTGAGATACTGTAAAAACGTTTTATGTACCTTAAAGATCATTACCATTTTAGGATCATTCTTTTTAAATGTCTCAGTCTCCTTTAGTAAACTGGAATTTGCAGTTTGATCTGAACTACTGTTTCTATTTTAGAATATGCTGAAAAACTGAGTTTTACTTTTACTTTTTTTTGTGTGTGTGTTAATATTTTTATAAGGAGAAAGAGCGACATTACAAACATATTTTAAACTATAAATGACAAGGTATGCCATATCGAACAAACATATATATGGATAGTAAAATAGTAAAATAGTAAAAGGCATACAATTTAGCTCCTATGGTTTTTTTTTTTTTTTCCATACAAAACTGAACAGGATACAATGTATACAAACTTAATAAAGAAATAAAAAAGAAGGGGGAAAAGAAATAAAATAAAGTAAAATAAATAAATAAATAAATAAATAAATAAATAGAATAAAAAGAAGTAAATAAACAAAATTAAAATTAAGGGTGGGTGTGGGGCAAGGTGCATCACCTAATCTGGGAGAGGGGACTGAAGAGAATGAAAGAATGTCATGAAAGGGCGCCATAAGTTATAGAATTTAGCAGAGTTGCCTTTCAATGAATATCTTATCTTTTCCAATTTTAGAAAAGACATGGTGTCTTTAAGCCACTGGCCGCTAGAAGGTGGAACTGTTAACTTCCAATAAAAAAGAAGACGCCGCCTTGCCAGTAAGGAAGTAAATGCTAAAATATCCAACTGGTTAGAAGTGAACTGTTTGTAGTCACCTGGAAGCCCAAATATAGCAACATGGGGAGAAGGTTTGATGACTACTGAGAGTATTTTAGACATTGTATCAAAGTAGATTAGCCAAAAACTATGGAGTGATGGACAGGAATAAAACATTAGATAAATTACAGGAAGGAGCATGACATTTGACACAATTGTCAGAAACCGAGGAAAAGAAATGAGACAGACGAGTTTTGGAGAGGTGAACCCTAAAGAGAACTTTAAACTGTATGAGAGAAAGTCGAGCACAGATTGAACTTGTGTGAATTTTCTTAAGAGCATTATTCCACCAGTCCTCTCCCAAATTTAGACCCAGTTCGAGCTCCCAGGCCGCCTTGACCTTGGTAATGGACGAAGAATCAAAAGACAGAATTTCATTGTAAACTTTAGATATATATGACCTCTGAAGAGGATCCCAGCTCAAAAACATCTCCCAGTGCAAGTTCAGTGGCCTGGAAGGAAAATTGGGAAATAAAGCTTTGGCGCAATGTCTAACTTGAAAGTACCGGAATAGATGAGATGAAGGGAGTTGAAATTCTGATGAGAGGTCTGTGAAGCTGCGAAAGATACCATCCTTGTAAAAATTGTTAAAACATGTCAGCCCTTTATTATTCCACAATGAAAAGGTTGAATCAGTGAGTGCTGGTTGAAACAAGTGATTCTTCATTAAAGGGGCAAGTGTAGATGCAGAGTGAAATTTGAAGTGCTTTCTAAACTGGCACCAAATTTTTAAAACAGATCGAACTACTGGATTATTTATAAAACCAGAGGGATTGGATGTAATAGGGGAAGTAAGAAGAGCAATTAGTGAGGATGGGGAGCACGATTGGGCCTCCAAGTTGCACCATGGCAGGTCCACAGATCGAAACCAAAATGAAATTTTATGGATGTGAGCTGCCCAATAATACAGCTGGAAATTTGGAAGCGACAATCCGCCATCAAATTTGCATCTGTGAAGTGTGGATTTGCGGATTCTAGGTTGTTTTCCACGCCATAGAAAGCCAGTAATAACTTGATCAAGCATCTTAAAAAAATGCTTTGGGAGAAAGAGTGGGAGACAATTGAACAAAAAAAGGAATTTTGGTAAAACATTCATTTTAATTGCATTGATTCTACCTATAAGTGAGAGTGGTAAACTATTCCATCTTTGGAGGTCCAATTTGATTTTAGAAATTAAAGGCAGAAAATTAGCAGTGAAAAGAGAGCTTAATGATCTTGTTACATTGATGCCCAGATACTTGAAGCCAGAAAAGCTCAACTTAAACGGAATGTCCGAGTGTGAAAGCTTTAAAGCAAGAGCATTGATAGGATAGCATTCACTTTTAGCGATATTTACTCTGTAACCAGAAAAAGATCCAAATCTCTGAAAAGCAGACAGGATTGACGGTATGGAAAGAGTGGGATTTGAGACATAAAGCAATAAATCGTCAGCATAAAGCGATAGTTTGAATTCTGTGCCTAATCGGGAAATTCCAGTAAAAGTATTGGAGGACCTAAGAAAGATTGACAAAGGCTCGATAGCCAGTGCAAACAGTAGGGGAGATAACGGGCATCCCTGTCTAGTGCCGCGGAAAAGTTTAAAAAAACTGGATTGAATGCCATTGGAGGAGACACTAGCATGAGGAGAAATATAAAAGAGATGTATCCAAGAAATGAATGCATCACCCAGTCCAAACTTTCTTAAAACTGCAAATAAGTAATCCCATTCAACTCTGTCAAACGCTTTCTCAGCGTCAACAGAGATCACGACCTCAGGAATGTCAGTGGTGGTCTTAGAGTAAATAATATTCAAGAGTGTACGGATATTGAAAAATAATTGCCTCCCCTTAACAAATCCAGTTTGCTCATGTGAGACAATAGTAGGTACTACACTTTCTAGGCGACGTGCCAAAACTTTAGCAAGAATCTTAGCATCAACATTTATTAAGGAGAGAGGTCTGTATGAGCTACAAAGATTTGGATCCTTATCTTTCTTCAGGAGGAGACTAATCGAGGCTTGAGTTAAAGTATTGGGGAGACTGCCCTGATGAAATGACTCCTTATATACCGCATGTAATATTGGGGATAGCTTGTCCTGGAATTTTTTAAAAAATTCAACAGGAAATCCATCTGGACCGGGAGCTTTGTTGCTTTGCATGCTTTTCATGGCAGCCACAATCTCCTCTATGGTTAAAGGCGAATCAAGTTCCTTAGCAAAGTTTTACTTTTACTAAAAGGCTAAATGAAAAACCAAAACCCAAAAAGTAATAAATACCTTCCCTCAATCCCCACAAAAGTAAAAGTGGATGTTGATCTAAAGGTGTGTGTATGTGTGTATGTGTGGGTGTGTGTGTGGGTGTGTGTGTGGGTGTGTGTGTGTGTGTGTGCGTGTGCGCGTGTGTGTGTGTGTGTGTGTGTGTGTGTGTGTGTTTGTGTGCGTGCGTGCGTGCGTGTGTGTGTGTGTGTTTGAAACATTTTAAACTCCTTCTGATTGAAATAGTGACTGGGCTTCATTTTTATTTTTTAGAAACAACAGCAAAACAAAAAGAATAAAAGAAAGGACAGACAGACAAGCTCATCATAACAGACAAGGTGTGTAAGGTTGAGTCTACAAGGCTGCAAATGTATGATCAGATGTAAATGGAATAGTTCTTTGTTGGTCAGGAAAGCAAGACTAGAGGTTATTGCAGGACATCTAGTTTACTGGTGTTCTTCCTCCTTCTTGAAGACATATGACAGAGAAAATGGAATTTGTTCCATGCTACAAATTTTTCAGATCATTTTTTTCCATTTGCTGATTAGTGGAGGTTCTGAAATCTTTTTCAGATTTCACTTTCCAAAGCACAAGATTTTGGAAGACGTCATTGTGCCACACTGTGCAACTTCTGCATTCTGATTTAAAAGAAAACAAGTCATGCTCGAACATTTTGTACTTTTGAAAAATCAAATTGGTACATCAGCATTTTCTTCCCTGTTTTATTAAAAAGAAAAAACAAAAATCAAGGCAGATACCAATGAGTCGATGGAAAAAACCACTGCATTTTAAATAGAATTAAAAGTATTTAATACAACATTCTCAGAAAAGAAGAGTTGTGCTTATTTCTGTCTCTGTATCGTAGGTACAGGATGTTATTACATTTGTAATAACATAATGCCCAATGCTGACCCACAATACCACACAATACCACAGCCCTTCAACACACAGAGTCAATATCAAAGTTTTTCCACTTCCCCTCTTTGTGCTCATCTCTGCAGTTTCATGAGTGTTGTGTTGCAATCCTGAGAGGAGTTATTTTCCCAACATCAAGAACTACTTAAGCAAGAGGTAGGCAGACATCAAACTGTAGTGAGAATGGAGACAGCAGTGGACGAGACAATGGACCAGGTCACCCATTACAATCCACTGTTCGACATGTCGCTGAGCAGGAGCGAGCGCTACAGCTTCCAGCATGATGGTGAGCACCAGATATCAATGTTCTCACGACAGATTAATGGAGAAGTTCTAGATATTAGGAAATTGTACACAATAAAACTACTGGTGTTGGCTAAGCTAGGATATTTCCATACAGTGGATACAACTAAAGGCTGTCATTTTACACTGACCAGAGTTTTACTTTGCCAAAATGTTTGCTTTTGACTGTAGTTATGACAGGAAATTTTCAGATTTTGCAAAAAGCCAAATTTGAGTATAACTAGATTTAGTTTCACATACTGTACAATATAACTTGTGCAGCTTGTTAAAATTTTCACCTGAAATCCAATAGAAAACAAATGCCAACATTTATATGAACAGCTGAAAGCAGGAAAGAAACACAAAGAGCTATTTAAAAAGAAAAAAATTGTTTTCAATTAATTGATTTTGTGGGGTTACACTTTCAAAAAGTACAATAAAAATCAGCATCACCAACTCACCATCACACCACACATTTTTAATTTCAGCAAAAATATTTATTAATTGCTCTTTATGTGGACAACTTTGTCATTCTGAATGCACAACAAGGACTACTTAGTTTAATGAAAAGATTCAAATCTTTAAAACGGAACAGTGTAAAAAGAGCAGTGAACACATAAACTGGTGGATGGCTTAATTTAGCAAAAAAGGATAAAAATGTTGCAGCTTGACTGAGAACTTCTTCAGTTAATACCTGCTTGGTTACAACAAGGCATGTAAGACCTTCTACCAGTTAATATGTTCAGTTTATTTATTCTGCTAGAGGCTGAAACAGTTTCTCTGCATTAGTTAATGTGTTGGACTATAATAACTAATATAGCTCAACATTTCAGTTACATAAACCTGTCTGATAATTAAGTGGCACGCCCAAATATATCTTACTATAAGAAGTTCTTTCTATTTGATGATCTGCTCTATAAATGTCTTCCTACAGCGAACAAAGCAGTAACTCTCTCCTGCCTCACAGAGGTCATCATCTGTCAATGTGCATTTTCTCTTTGTGTTTCAGATCTGAAACCAGCCCCCTCCAGAAGACACTGGAGTTTTACTGTGATAATTATCTGGGTCATCTTACAGACAGCGCTTGATGCCTTTCTCATTTATAAAGGTACAAATATTTAGGCAAAAAATCTGGACTAAAATTACAGTTCAGTTTTAAGATAGTTTTAATTCAGATACAACAATTAAAGAAAATTGTAAATATGATGTAACTTATGTTAGTCCTAAAATCCCTAAATGGTTTAATGAAAGAAGTGCTGTTTAACTTATTTTTTATTTCTGGCTGTAGTTGTGTTGGGACTGAGCCCTGCGCCACAGAGTTCATATCATCATAGCGACAACGACCTTGACCTCAACCTTCTCATCCAGAACAACAGCCAAGAAGCCAACAGTCTGAGGAGCCACTTATGGGTTTTGCAAAATCAGGTTCACATACATTTGTATATTTCACAGAAGATTAACGCAGCTGGTTCTGAGTTTTGTTTTCAGAAGTGCAGACTTGAGTCAAAAAAACTATCATTTCAAAAACTCAAAATATGAATGTGTCTCCCAATAAGTTAGAACTTATAATGCCCAATGTAAGTATTTTAATTAGGCTATATGTAACATGTTATTTATTATTTACATGTAAACCATTTGAATATCTTTTGGTTACCATGGTAACAGGTCAAGAGTCTGTGTGGTGAGGAAGGTCAGCTACAAAGATTAAGGGCTGACCTGAACTTGCTCAATACCAGCAACCACAACCTGGAAAACAAACTAACAAACATTAGAATCAAAACAGGTACTTATATGTGCATGGTTGAGTACATTTGTTTAAAATTTAGTAACATTTGTGTTGAGAAACTGATCTGAGGTCAAATATATCTCTTGAATAAATTTATTTTGTGCTTTTAGGCCCACCAGGTACAAACGGTCTACCTGGACAACAAGGTCCGAAAGGAGAGAGAGGCCCAAAAGGTGAGTCCATCTTAACTGGACATTACTAACATGAATGTGAAGTGTCACATTCAGATTTTTGAGTGCATCTCTCAAAACAAGTGTCCTGTTTTGCTACACTCGTACTGCTTACATTTGGTTCTTAGCATGTTGTTAACAAAGAAAATAAACTATTTAAAGGGGTTTTACACTGCAGCAGTGGTTGATACTCTATGTGGTTTTATTTGGTCTTTGGACAATTAAAGGTCTCCTTTGAATACAGTAATTACAGTTAGTCTCAGATTACATAATCTTCTACAGCTGATGTGAGAATTATGGTTAGTTAAAATTTGTGATCACTTAGTCAAACCTTAGAGTCCTGCTGCTGGTGTGCCCAGGATGCAACAACTGAGGAGAGAGTTTGTCTTGTTACATGACTAATTACATGATTTTAAAAGTTTATTGGTGTTTGTTATAGTTGCTTTGCTCTTGATTTGATTTCACAAAAAATATGGCCATGGAGATTTACTCTCTTGGACAGACTCCAGATCAGTTTGTTTCACAAGTTGCCTTGTGCTAAAGTATTTTTTTTCCATTTATTAATAAATGAATCCATGTTTTCATCCTAAGTGTCACAAGTGAACTTGTTTCTTGATGATGTTTCATCTAAAAGGCTCCTTTAGTTCTGGATATGGACTGGAACTCAAAAAATTACAGTATTGTGTAAAACTGCAATATTGCTTACCATTCATCTCAGAAAGTGAAATGGGTATTTTATTGAAATGTATTACTAGTGGAGTAAAATATCTGAAGCTTCTGTGTTTTGCTTTGTTTATAAATATAGCGTACAAGTAAAGAAAAACAAAAGTCAATGTCTCACAAAATTATAAGATCCGCTATCAAAGACAAATGTTTTAACACACATGTCCAGTATGAACATTTCTTGATTACTTGGTTGGGTTTCCTCTTGCATGAAATACTGCATCAATGTGGCGTGGCATGGAGGCAACCTGTCGGTTGCACTGGACAGATGGGATGGAAGCCCATACAGCTTGTGGCTGCCCTAACCCTGTTTTGGCTGGGAAACTACTGTATTTACCCCTCTTTCCTGCTATGCTCCCATATTAGTGTTTTTTCATAGATTTACTGTATCACGGTAGCCATTTTGGCCGCTTCTCCTTGGCCTCCCCGTGGGCTGCCACCTTATGGTGGTGGAGGGGTTTGAGTGTCCAAATGATCCGAGGAGCTATGCTGTCTGGGGCTTCATGCCCCTGGCAGGGTCACCCAAGGCAGCAGGTCCGAGGTGAAGAACCAGACCAAGCGCAGCCTGAAGACCCCTTATGATGACTAATAACCATGGACCTAGTTCCCTCTAGTTCCCTCTAGTTCCCTCTAGTTCCCTCAGCCAGACGCAGGTCTCCAGGGCCCCACTCTGGAGCCAGGCCTGGAGGTGGGGCACAACGGTGAGCACCTGGTGGCTGGGCTTTTACCCATGGACCCTGGCCCGGCTCAGCCTGAAGAGGAGACATTGTTCCCCCCTCCCATGGGCCCACCGCCTGTGGGAGGGGCCAAAGGGGCTGAGTGCAGTGTGGGATGGGTGCTGGCTGAGGGCAGGAGCACTGGAGGTCCGATCCACGGTTGCAGAAGCTGGTCATTGAACTGGTTTTTGATATCTTTGGCAGCTACCAATTCCTGCTGGAAAATAAAATCAGTATCTCCATCCAGATTGTCAGCAGAAATGAGCATGAAGTGCTTTAGCATGTCGTTTGAGTGTGGACTTCAGAGAACCCAGTGGACCAGAACCTGTATTCACTTGTGTTTGGTGGATTTTATGGAATAGATTTCACTTGATAATCCTCTCAAAGCTCCAGTTCTCCCTGTTGCTGGTGCATCTTTTCCTACCACGCTTCTTCCTTTCACTGGATTTTCTAGTAACATCCTTAGATACAGAAATCTGTGAACACCCAGCTTCTTCACCAATGATCTCTTGTGCCTTCTCCTCCTTGTGAAGGCTGTCAATGATTGTCTTATGGACAGCAGTCTTCCCCTGATTGTGAAGCTGACTGACCCACAGTGAGAGTCTATTTAAACATTAAAGGGTCAGGAATCCATTGCAGTTGTTTTGAGTTAATTAGCTGATGAGGATGTGACTCCATAAATTTCCACTAATGGCATTTTCCAGGTTTTTTTATTTTCTGGGATACAAACCTCTGGCTTCTCATTATATCTGTTAAATATATTGTAACGATTCTGTGTTGTAGTTCTGCTGGGGTCCATTTAGTTATTTGTATTTGTTAAAAGTTGCATTGTGACCCATTTTGTTATAGTGTTATGGCTTCCCCTGTCTGACTCTGCTGGCTCCCACTCACATGTGATAGGTCTGTCATGTGGGCGGGGGATCGGTGGAGCGGGAGTTCCAGGACCGGAAGTGGGGAGAGTTTAGAGGCGTGTTAGCAGTGAAGCTATCGGGGAGCGTGCCATTTTGTTGGAGGCGTGAGCTGCAGCCTCAGAAAAAGCAGATGTAATTTTCTAATAAACCCTGTTTGGCGGGACTACATCTGCGGTGTTGGCGTCATTACAATATTAATCAAAATTACAGGAACAGAAAGTTTGGAATATAAAAAGGGTATGGTGTTTTGTGAGGGACTTTATCTTTTACGGTTCCAGTAATGCCAGAATTAATAATAAATACATTGTGGTATTCTGATTTAGTAATATAATTACATTAGTTGTGCTACCACCCCCACGCCACTATGGGCAGTATCAGGCCCGAAAAGATGAAGACTAAGAAGCAGATTTAGAAGTACACAAAAAGCTACGGAATTTGTTAAAAACTGTGAGCTGCGCTGTAGTAAATAAAAGAGAGAAGTTCGAGTACAAGCTGAGAGTGAAACTCCTTCCTAAAGATGAAGCTATATCACAGACTTCAAAAGAAAATAAAAACGGGAGACTGCAGATATATAAATAAATAGCGCCCCCTTCACTTCCGGAGTGCAATGGTTCCATTTCCAAATAAGGTACGTGACTGACACCGGTCTGTCCCCGCCCCTTTCTTTTTGCTGTAGCGAGGTGTCGTCTTGCTTACTGAGGAAACGATTATGGGCCACATTGTAATTTGTAGGGTTTTTTGTTAGTCTATAAACATGATAGAAGTTACATCTCTCTTTTCGGTTATAATACAATATTTAGTAAAACTTGTGTACGGACACACAGTCTGCTAACAGAGAGCTGCACAGTGTAGATTATAATAATTGTGAGTTTAATCACAGGGAGCGACAGGAACACGATCGTCAAGTTTTGTAATGGAATGACCGTGAATTAGCAGCTCGTTTCTCTGAAAAACTGACAAATAATAAAGAGAAACGCAGAGAAGCTGGTCAGAGATCTGAGTTGTAGGTTTGTGCCAACAGTATAAAACACCAGAACTTTATAATATTAGCTTGGTGTGATGAGAATTTCTTTTTTCGCTTGAAATTAAAGAATAAAGTTCATGAAGTGGCTGCAGCAAGTGTGTTTTTGGGCCAGCAATAAAATTTTATAAGACAAAATAAAATATCTGGGATTATTTAGTCCATCACAACCAGAACCTCGAGGTTCTCTGTTGTTGAGTGTCGCTGCAAATCAGCAGAGAAATAACTGCAGCTGTTGAGCTCCAGACCGCAGTACGGAGAATCTCCCCACTGGACCAGAACCGAACCGAATCACAAATTAACTTGTAATAGTATGGAAGCCCGTTTCTGCCACTCTGTTAAATATTAAATAATAATAATAATAATAATAATAATAATAATAATAATAATAATAATAATAATCTCATTACTAATGAGATAGTATCTCAAAACTTTCCTTGCATTTGGTTGCATGTTTTCATACACTGAAGGAAGGTCCTGGAAGCTGTTCCCAGTGATACTGAGTGTTTTGGCCCACTGTTCAATAACGTAAGCAGGTTCTTGGACAAGTGTTTTGTGTGCAAACTCTTGGAGGATTTCGTTTACATTGCTGGCACTGGGCATTCGTCTGTGACTGTGGTTATCAAGAATCTTTATCAATTCCTCTTTGTCAACACTGCTGAGGTCTGACTGCCATGACTGAAACACAAAGCGCTCAGATTCAGACATGCACTTAAGGAAATTCTCCACCACCTCACTTTTTACCTGTCTAAGGGCAGATTGCTCTAGTATGACAAGAGCAAGCTGTCGTACAGCTATCTTTGTATGACAGCTTGGTACTCCACTCGGGTGCCACCCGAGTGGAGTATGTTAAAGAAAGAAATAATAAGTTAGCTTAATTTGGAAAAAGCTTGGCTCTCTCAATTTCTTTCCTATTTCCCGGATTCTTCCAGCGAACCGTGTGTGCCAATCAGGAATGGCGATGCGTGATGATGTCACAGAGTTACAGCGTTTAATCCAATAGAAAACCACAATGAGGTAACCTGAGCTGCAAAACAGCCAAGATACAGACTCATTACCTGAGACAGACAAAGAATAAAAACCAGGACAGAGAAAGAAGAGGCAAAGACATGTCTTTGGAGAAAGCTGATGCCAAAATGGCAGAAATATACCACCAATCTGATTTATTATTACTGTGCACAAACTTTTATAGTGGAGGTGTTTCCTAACTTTTTAATGTATTCAATTGAGGCGTAGCTCTGTATGACCAATCAGACGCTACCTTGGACGCCAATAAAACTTAGAACTTCCCCTAATTTCACGCCAAGATCAAAGGCCATTTGCTCTCTGGAAGAACAATGGAGCAAGCAGCTGCATCCTGGTCTTCTGGCTCTAAGGCCATTTGGGCAAATAAAAGCATAAAACAAGACTTCACAGATACCTGTGAAATTCGGAGTGCCTCCCGGCCAAATCAAGTAATTTAGTTTAAGGAAAGATTATCTTCACAAACCTAGTTTTGCATTGAGCCTCTCCAAAGATTTGAATCTTTGCCCTATTACATAAAATCCTGAACAATTTTCTAATACCAAACAACACATTTTCATTGAAACAATTTCCATTTGGTTCAGATATTATCATAGACAGTACAATTTTCAAATATATTCAGCATTCACCATTCTAAACTTAGATAATGCACTTTAATTATAAACTTGCTATTAATACTTAGAAAAATCTTAATGATCTCAACATTCTATGTTGCATTTTAGTTTAAACCATGCCAGATGTGATTAAAAAACCTTTAATGTTCTGTGAACCCAACAGAGTTCTGTTTCACAGGCAATACTAATTTTATGGCCTCCTGACACAGCAGGAGGAACCTCACAGAGAGATCACAGATTTGACCTACTTCTAAATATTTACCGATAGAGTAGTTTTAGTTTCAAATCCTTTACACAAACCTGTTTAAAATTAAGAAATTTGTTCAAAATCAGACTGTTCATTATAACCTTTACATTTGGGGTAAGATTAGCTGTATTAAGCACTAAAAATAATTATTTTCTTCAACAAGTACCAAGCAAATAATTGCTTGGTAATAATTGCTTGGTAATAATTGCTTTTATTTGCAAGGAGTACCTTGCAAATAAAAGCTGCAAGGATTGTGGACAGAGTTTTAAATGGACCAATAAAATTTACAATAAATTATTTAAAAATGAAGAATCAAAAGGAGAAGGAGGCGCAGGCAGTCCTTGACAATAAGTCAACAAACAAGTCTGTGATATAGACGCTTAGCTGGGCCAAAAACACAATGAAACATCAAGACAGATTCCGTCAATAAATTTGCAATTGATTACGTTTCAAATAAAACTCTAAACAAGTGGGTTTTTAGTTGAGATTTAAAGGAAGTCAGTGTTTCAGCTGTTTTACAGTTTTCTGGAAGTTTGTTCCAGATTTGTGTTGCATAGATGCTGAATGCCACTTCTCCTCGTTTGGTTCTGGTTCTGTGGATGCAGAGCAGAACCAGAACCAGAAGATACAACAGCAGCAGATCTTTAATGTATTGTGGTGCTAAACCATTCAGTGATTTATAAACTAACAACAGTATTTTAAAGTCTATTCTTTGAGCTACAGGGAGCCAGAGGAGGGACTTTAAAACTGGTGTTATGTGCTCTATCTTCCTGGTTTTAGTCAGAACTCCAGCAGCAGCATTCTGGATCAGCTGCAGCTGTTTGATTGATTTGTTGGACAGACCTGTGAAGACGCTGCTGCAGGAATCAATGAGACTGAAGATAAAGGCATGGATGAGTTTCTCTAGATCTGGCTGAGACATTAGTCCTTTAATCCTGGAAATGTTCTTCAGGTGATAGAAGGCTGACTTTGTAACGTTCCAGTCACTCCCGCTCCTACAGCTGGCCGCCCGCTCCTCGACGACAACCAGTCGGTTAATTCGCTGCCCTCAACAGCAATCAGACGGGTGGTCCTCCTTACTGATCAGTCCTCCCGTCTCTAGTCCTTCAGTCAGCCTGCACCATCCTCCAACCACCAGCCCAGGTCCGTCTGCTTCTCCCTAGCTGTCTCACCGTCGATGACTTATCCCTGCTCCCAGTCTGCACGCTGCTTAATTAAATGCAGAACACCTGTGCTGCTGCAATGGGGCGTCTCCGGGTGTGCGTGGCACGTGACCTCAAAAACCAATAAGAAACATGCAACACAACAACCCAACTGAATCTAAGAAAAGTAAATACTTCAGAATATAACAAGCAATCCTAAACAACAAATATAAAGAACATAAATTTAACTCAAAAAGGAAAACCGAGGCCACATTACCACAATAGGAAGATATTTCTCTCTTGTCCATCCAAAATCAATTATTCGGCCTACACTCTCCCACTGCTGCTGTCCATAATCATGTGGCAGAAAAGGCATTTTATAAGTGTTTCCTGTAGTACACTGGTCATAGAATTCTTTCCAGAATTCAGAAAGACAGTCTCTAACGACTCCTCCATCATCATAACCCATCTCAGGTGTTCCATCTGGGAGTACAAGCTGGATTTTGAAATCTCTATCTAGAAGTCAGTCATCACAGAATTGTGCTATGAGCTCAGGAAGTACCTGTCCTCTGTTAACTATCAGTATCTTCTTCAGATGATGTGGATTGAGGGGATATTGGCAAAGTATCATCCAAAATCTGTGGCTCACTGTCAGAAAACGGTCCTAGAAACACTTTGTTACTGCTATCCAAATCCTCATCACTAAGCTCTGTAGAATGAGTGAAAAGTTAATACTGTCATGATTTGTTATGTTTCCAACAAATAGGAAGTCAGAAGTTACTTCTGTGGATATTGTAGATTGGCTGGTCATTGCAACATTTACAGCAGATAAAGAGGAAGGCTGACTCAGAGAACTGTCTTGATCCTGAAAAAATGGTGAAGATAAAACTTCATCTTGACTGCCTGACTGTTTGGCCTTCTTTTTATGGGTGGTCAGGTAAAACTTGAGAATAGTCAGTTTTGTAACATGAAACATTTGTCCAACAGTGATTTTGTCATCAATTGCCACTTCCTGATAATCTTTCAAATCTATTTCAAAATCTGCTTTGAACCCTTCTCTATTTCTTCCATTTGGAAAGAAAATGTCAACAGCCATCTGGATTATCTCACTTTTTTTTAGCATCCTTTGATACATCGACCTTCCCTGTTCCACCACTTTTTCTTGCTCTTACTTGTTTAAAAGCCTGTTGTTCTTCATCACACAGCAGCCAGCCTATTTCGATTTTTCTCTTTGACTTCAGAGCATTCTTCTTTACAGTTCTTTCAGATTGCTCTACTTTTTCCATACCACGGCCATCTTCATGAGCAGTTTTTTTTTAATCCAGCTTTGATTTCAGGCGCTCAAACAGTTTTGATTTGCGACTGTTTGGGGGGCCATTTTCCTTCCTTTTACAGTATCCTAATAGGGCTATGCGGTCTCCATATGATGGCAAATAATTCTTTAGCTCTTCGTCTGTCATGAGCTGGATGACGTTGGTATCAATCTAAACAAGGAAAATGAAAAATAATTTCTTTAAAACTACAAAAATGGAACTAGAATTGCATGCAAATTACTTGAATAAAATCAGATAACATTGTTAGACACATGCTTTAAAAAAACTGTAGATTTTGAAATACCGAATGTTTTCAGCTTGGTACCTTCTCACTCAGCATGGTCTTGATAGTTTCCTCAGGAATATTCCTTTGTTTTCTCACTTATTTTTATTTCCATGGAAGCTGCGCCTAGTCTGGAATTTCAATTGGCTCTGATTCCTTCCTGGAGGAGGAGATAATGCTGCCATCACCTAATGTTTTTCTCCTTCTATTAACTTTTTACATTCAACATCAAAAATAACCCTACATCAGTTCATCTGTTTCTTCTTGTGCATTCTGCTCTGTCTTCTCAAACCTCCAGCCAGTCGAGACAGATGGCTGCTTGTACTCAGCCAGGTTCTGGTTCTGCTGGAGGATTCTTTCTGTTAAAGGGGGGATTTTCCTCTCTACTGTTGCTACATATATGCTCAATAAAAGGGATATCTGTAAAGTCAATGACAACGCAAACGCTACCCAGCAGGAGTGACCTGCTGGGTTTCCTCAGAAACTTTTGAAACTTCTTTGAATAATTAATTTAGTATATTTTTCAGTTTGATAACTTGGATCATTTGGAATGTATGTGTGATTGAATTGAAAACATTTTTCTGTAAAGTGCTTTGAGATTTGTTGTGAATTAAGACTATATAAGTAAACTGAATAGAAATGAAATTTACTTAATCTATTTATTTGCGCAAATATCAAAACCAGAGTCCCCTTCCCATAAATCCTTAATAGAGTTCATATTATGGATACTGTATCTATTCCAAACCCAGGAATTATGACGGATTTGTGTTTATGATCATTGTTCCGTTGTGAGATCCAGTTGTTTCTAAGTCTCAGTTAGTTATTTGTTAGTTGCTGGTTAAATTTGACAAATCTGGTGAGCATATCATTGTGAGTTAAGCAGTTATTTTACTGTTCATTTTCTTTTTTTCTTTCTTTTCATTTGGTGTGATGCGTTGTACACAACAGAAAAGGATTGTATGTAGTGCTTCTGTTTGACAGGTGACAGTGGGGCTCCTGGCCCTTCAGGTCAAAAGGGTGAAACAGGACTCAAAGGGGGAAAAGGAGAACTGGGAGCTGCTGGTGAAGTTGGTGAGTTGTAGTTTTCAGTTACACTAATTATGTATGTATGAAAAGTGGTCAAAGAAATTTGCAAATTGAAACTGGCATAATCGTTGTTATGGCTGACATATAGACCATCTTCTCTGTTGGTACTTTTCTATATCTGTGTAATAATTCTAGGCCTGTCGCGATAAATGATAAATCAATTAGTCGTACGATAAATTAAAACTATCGACGTCATTTTAATTATCTGCATTATCGTCTCTTCCGGCCTTTTTCTCTTTCTGTTGATGACACTGAATGAAAAAAGGTTCAACTCCGCTGCTCTCCACTGACCCTCCCTTCCTCATTTCCTCAGTGTAATGTCCAGTTCACACTACAACATCAAAACCTGAGAGATCACACATTAGCCGACAGAAATCCTAGGTATAACGGTTCCATTGGGTTCCATCGGGCCGTGTGGTGTCCAACAATGCAAAATAATGGCTACAAGTCCAGTTAACTAATTTTAAAACCAGTAATTAATCAATGCTTTACTACAATCTACCTGCAGTGCATGTGGCTCTAGTGTCAGTGTAACATCCTGACTGAATGAAAATCATTATAATCTATTTATGTCACCTTAACAAAGAACAGCTGAAAAGTTACCAGATTCATCAACTGTGTAGCAATTTGGCTCCAACTCCTCCCCTCATCATTTCTATATTCTTTGCACAAAATGTTTTGTAAATATTAATGTTGTTTCCACATATCATCTCTAATGTCCGCTGGACTTCGGGCTGTTTGGGATTCCCCTCTGTAATTTCCCCACAGAAAGCACAGAGGAGAATCTGTGATTTCTGATTGGCTACCTGTTACATTCAACAGGCTGCGTTAAGCTCCCAGTCGGGGAAAACCCCAGAGTGCCACAACAATCTACCGTAACACACCACACACTACAGGATGAGCGGTTAAGAAATCACAAGCAACAATCTTAGAACGATCAAAGTTCTAAGGGGAAAATGTAGGTGTGAACTAACGTGTAGTGTGAACTATTGCATCAGGTAGTCGATGTTCCATCTTCTCTATTTAAATCTAATAATTACTGAAGGGCAATATGGTTTACAGTCTTCATAATCTGAACTCTTTTGGTTGAAAGCAGTATTTATTTACACTTTGGATTTATGCTGCTTAGCTTTTATTCAAGTATATTTTTGTTAGTGGAGACTGAGAATCCATTTTATTTTAGTTTTTGGTTTTGTTTATTTTATCAGTTCCAGTGTTGAGTGTTCTTTTTAAAATAAAGTGCATCTATCTTTGGCAGGAAATTGCATTCATTATTATGTAATTTCCATTAAATCAGCATACAAAGGTCTTCAAACAATATTATCTTCTATCGCAATAGTTTTTGAGACAATTAATTGCTCAGTAAAATTTGCTATAGTTACAGGCCTAAATAATTCACAAAGTCCCAGTCAGCTGGGATTTATGTCTAGAGGTCAGTGGGTAAAAAGCAGGATCCACACTCCTTCACAGGACAATGTGGGGAGACATTTAACCCTTACTGTCATAAGGGAAAACGGAACTAAAAGTGAAGTTCAGTGAACCAAAATTAAAAGTAAATTAAACTTATCTCTTGCTTTACATGCTTAATAAGGATAGAATATGAACTCCTTTGACTCCTAAACAGAAAATGTGTCAGCGGATTGTTGTTATGAAATATTGAAGTGTCTCTTCCCCCTTTAATCTGTGATGCTCATCAGTAATATTGCTGACATGCTGCTACTTAAAGGGAAGACAGAACATATTTTCACAGATGGCATATTGGTCAAACAGCTGGTCTTGCTGTGTGTGTTTTTGTATGTGTGCGCATGTGTGTGTGTGTGCCACTGTAGGTCCGAAAGGTTCAGCAGGGAATCCAGGAGCACCAGGCAATAAGGGGGAGCCAGGGGACCAAGGTAATGTTGTAGGTTAAATGGTAGTGCATAGGAGTGAATACACACTGACATTGCTGTCAGCATGTAAAGCTTTTTTTTGTTTCTTTCATAAATTATTGTCCCTCTGGTTTATCAGTAGACAAATTTTCTTAAAGTTTTTGTCTTGTGTTATCTATTTTTATGACTACAGGCCCTCGTGGAGAAAAAGGTGACTCTGGAATGTCTGGACAGAAAGGTATCCAAAATTGTGTTAATGCATTGATGCCCCAAGAGGGTCCTGGAGGGCCGACATCCTGCATGTTTTAGTTCTCTCTGGTGGTAGTAACAACCTTTTCAGCAAGTAAATGTTCTTTTTAGACCTCTAATGAGCCATCATTGGATCCAGGTGTGTTAAACCAGGGAGAGAACTAAAGCATGCAGGACCCACTTTGAGCACCACTGTGTTAATGTCTTCCTGAAACCACCTCCTAACTGCCATTTTCCTAACAGGTAGCCCTTTAACAAGGGGTTCATAGTCAGAGCAGAGATCAACAATATTATAATCTGATTTCTCCAGAGGAGGTCTTGGTTTGGAGACATTAGCATAAAGCAAATCCAAAATCTTGCTTCATGAGTGGAGCAACTGACAAACTGGTGAAATGTTGGCAGTGTTGAAGAGAGTGAGGCATTATTCAAATCACCAGATATTGCCACAAATGCATTGGGTGTTGTGTCTGTATCCTAGCAAGAACAGAATGTTTGTAAAGGTGTATGTATTTACATAATACATTTTGTTCTTGATTTCTGCAGGGGAGTCTGGATTGTCTGGTTCACCTGGATTAAAAGGACAAAAAGGAGACCCTGGAAGTGTTGGCCCTCAGGGACCCCCAGGTCATCTACTTGTTCACATTCCACAATATATGGTTGCAGGCTATTTAAGTTATAGTTTGTTTATATGACAGGATTTAGAAGTGACAGAAAACAAGTGCATATAATACAGTTTGTTTACAGATATATAGACTATACAGTCATGTATAAAAT
The DNA here is from genome assembly GCF_019740435.1 of Gambusia affinis. Lineage (NCBI taxonomy): Eukaryota > Metazoa > Chordata > Actinopteri > Cyprinodontiformes > Poeciliidae > Gambusia > Gambusia affinis. The sequence continues at coordinate 220,470 of NC_057878.1, read as the reverse complement.
GACTCAACCACTTTATTCCTTACCATATTTTTGGGCAGTTAGGACTACTGCTTTTATATATATTTAACTGTGATAACTGCGACAATAATGGGAGAAAGAAAAAATGTCATGTTGTGGAAGTCAGCAGAAAAAGACAAATACAATTTGGGTCTTGATTTATTCTCAATGTCTTCCAACCAAAATCAAAATTAGAATGAAGTACAACCATTGGTGTCTTCTAACCTCACCTTCTCCCCTTCACAATAAGAGCACACATTCAGGTGTGAAATATATACATTGTATTCACCACACAATCCACTCTGAACACAAAGAATGTCACAAAAACATAACATGTGAAACAACATCACAACTACATTAAACACACAAATGAAAAACTAAACAGCAGCGACAAAAACAAAACAATTGAAATACCTAACGGTAACCCCTAGGCAGTTAAATAAGTCGGCCACCACGGCTTCTTTTCGGGTTGAAATTGAAGGAGACCCTCCAGATCGACTGCTACCAAACTGTCCATCTGAGGTGGACAAACTGGCTGTTAGAGGAGGACCCGGAAGAGTGATAAAGAAACTGGGGGACAACCACAGCAAGGTGGCTGAGCCAACTCAACTGGGTCCCCTGGTCCCAGGAGGCTAAAGTGGTGAGCGGTGTGAGTCATGGTGGGTAAATAGATACTCGGCAGACACTAGGTCCTTTGGCACAAACACCTGTGGTTGGCAGTGATGTGCTGCCAATGGGGCAAAAGATCTAGATTCCCCAATTAGAACTGTTCTACTCCCCTGGGAATCAACCAAAACCCGCTGGACCAGGAAGAAATTCCCCTGGTACCCTCAAAGGCTGGCCCAGGACCAACTCAGCTGAAGAAAGCCGCAGGTCCTCTTTTTGAGCCAAACATAGGTCCAACAAAACCCAAGGCAGGCGATCTATCCAGCACGCCAAAGCTTAAATCTTACTGGTCACTTTACTTTTGTTTATTTGGCGGCTTGGTACTTTTTCTGTAAACTAAAAATGAATGATCAGAGGTTGAACCTCCTGTAGTTCTAAGAGCAGTTTGGATCCCAGCGGAGCTTGTTACCGTGTCGGTTCTGTTGGGTCGTCGGTTTATGAGCTTCTTTGACGTTTTCTGAACTGGAGAGCTGATGGGTCACCCGTTAGCTGACATCTGCTGCTCTTCCTGAGTGTCTCGCTAAGACTGTGGGTTAAACAATTTAATCTAGTTGAAACGTTAATCAAACATTGTTACTTCACCTCCTCCTTTGGACGTCTGACTCCACCTGAACCTGGGAATCAACATCCTCCTCTTTCCACGGATCTACTGGGTCACCTTCGCTTCCATGTCTTTATTCTTTAGCATCTTTAGCAAAAAAAAAAGAAAAAAAGTGTGCGCTGCTTTAGTGGTTTGACGCTCACATGATGTGCGTTGGAGAGGTGGTTGTGCTCTTGCAGGTCAGGTTCAGTGATAGTTTTGTACCTTCTGATCTGTCGGACATTTTTTTCTACATCTGCTGGTGACCGGCAGCTTTTAAGTTTCTGAAACCACAAAAAAACCTAATAAACCGGCACCCTGCCAGAACCACGCACACTGGAAAAAGGTCAGGCGGGATCTTAGAACAACGGGAGATTCAAACTCCGCTCATCATTTTTGGCTGACAGAAAAAGCAAACTGACCAATAAGATTCAGGCTTTGGCTGCCCTTTGACCCCCACAGACTCACACTTATGTGCTACATACAAGATGTTTTGGCACAAAAGAACTTTTTCTTCTCTCCACAATTTTGTTAATAGTAAAGAGGGTTGGATAATAAAAAAATAAAATAACTTTTATTTTTTTATTTAAAAGAAAATCTCAGTGCCTCCAGCTGTTCAGCTGCAACAATCCAGACTCTCAGTCACTTGTGGACAATTTAGAATCAGACAGAAAAGCTCCAACAGGGAATCAAACTTACAACTCTGAGCTAAGAACTTCTGATCACATGATAGTAATTAACCATATCTGCCATGGTAAATCAATAGATAACTATTGTCAGTAGTCCCTAACATTAATATGATCAGGCAGCTTCTAATCATATATATAAATTTTTTTACAATGCTTGAAAAGATGTGTCTAAAAAAATCCCAACAGCTTTTGTTTCAATGTATTGTTTGTGTTTTGTATTGTTTTACCAGGTGCAAGAGGACCTGTTGGACTTAAAGGGACTCAGGGTATGTGCATACCTAAGATTAATTTTGTTGTGAACTTCTACCAACTATTTAATCAGCTGAATTAGATGTAATATTTTTTCCTCCACTGCCTCAAACCCCCAGGTCCACCTGGACTGCAAGGAGAAAAGGGCGAGTCAGGAAAAGAGAGTAAGTAACTTATAACAGACAGTTTAAACACAGCAACTATGAAAAATAAAAAGACATTTGACATGAATTGATCTGTTGGATTTGATGTAAATATCAACTAAACCAAATTAATGGGGTCAGAAACTCACAGTTACTATTTTGGAGAGTAGAGGAAAGTGGTAGTTAGTAAAAGTATGGTTCAGAACAGTCCTGCAATCTGTGTGGTCTCCATTCCAGCTTCCTTCCTCCTGCCACATGCTCACGTTACCCCAAGTGGTCCAGCGATTAGAGCATCAGCGAGTGCAGCCAGATGAATCTGGTTCTAGCAACAGCTGCTTTCATTTGTTGCCATGGACAGAAAAGCGGCATGTACATTCTTAGCATTTAGCATGTGAAAGTACAGTTGGAGACATGAGCTGTATAGAACATATCCTGGCTGAATGAATGATTTGATGTACAGAATGAAAACAAAACTATATCCAACAAATTCATTTGTATTTTTTAACTGTAATAACTTGTTAGATTACTGACAAAACTGTAATCATTATTACCTTATAGGTATGTTACTCCCTTTATTACACTTAAAGTGGATAGAATCATTAAGTGATTAGCCATTAATAAATTATTGCTTAATACAGATTTTTTTCTACATACAACGGTTTTATACTGGTGAATATGTTAAATAGTTGTCTTGCAATTACCCTGCACTCTGTCAGTTGCTTCTAGTTTTTCTTTTTATACATCTTTCCATTCCTCCAACATATGTTAAATATGACCAACCAGAATTCAGACATTACAATGCTTCTTTATCTGATACTGGCTAGTATGTGTGTTTTTTACAGTTAGTCATTTCTATTAGTATTAGTTCACATCCAACTGATGTGAATTAACAAAGTTTAAATCTTAAACTTTGTGTCTCCCCAGTCAAAGTGCGTCTTGTGCCTGGACAAAACAGAGGACGAGTGGAAGTCATGCACAGTAACATCTGGGGCACCATTTGTGACGACAGCTTTGGAACTTTAGATGGGAGAGTGATCTGTAAGATGCTAGGGTTCCAGTCTGTTGTTTCCACCTTCACTGCTACCCCAGGTAAGCAAGCATGCTCTGCCTTTTTTTCAATAGAGGATCTTAATTTTCCATTTTTGGGGGCCATATGTGCAGGAGGTAGGGCTTTTTCCTGTACCTGGTGGGTTGCTGGTTCGTCCGTCTCAGTCATTGTGCCCTTGTGCAAGACACTTCACCTGCCTTACCACTTGTCTATGTTGAGAAGGCCTGGTGGCTGAGATTGAATGTCAGACTCACTATCACTCAGTACAGGACAGCTGTACCTACATTGTAGCTTGTCACCATTATTGTGTAAATGTGTGTATACTTTGGATGCTTTTTCACTCACATGTGGAAAAAAAATTTGTAAATACAAGCAGAACAAACATTGCCTGATTTTCATTTCAGAAGTAGAGTAGTACCCTAGTAGAGAAATGGAAAATGAACAGAAAGCCAATTGGCTGATCTGAGAGATGCAGCACTCCTCAGTACAGTGAGCCTTCGCTATAACGCCCTTCACCTTTCACGGCCTCGCAAATTCTTTTGTGCAGTTTTTTTTCACACAGTTTATTGTGTTCTGCATCCTGATTGGTTAAACAGTCTCCATGCTTCTTCTCTACATGTGTGCCAATAACGTTACAATATTTAAATATACGTAATACAGCAAATTTTGATAAAATGTTTTTGCCCAGATGAAAAAAAGAGTGACCACAACTATCGATAACTATGTTCTTCTTTCAAAAAAACACACCTGCACCACAGGCTTCAAAAGAAAAAGACACTAGAGAGCGGAGTGAGGCCGCAGTGTCACAGTCAGAGGAACAGTGAAATACACCAGTCACAATTTGTCCAACTAAACTTCGAATTGATCATTAAAATGATTATTTTATTGTAGTTATTTGTAAGAAAGCATCCTCTTGTTAAAAAATGGTTAGGCCTGACAACAGGTTTTGTTCTTTGGTTTCAATGTAGAGTATTTAATTATGCAGTATAATAATTGTAAAAAGATAAAAGTAACTACATCATGGATTTTGCCTATCAAGGGTTCTTTTCAAAACCTAACCCCTGCGAGAAACGAGGGTTCACTGTACCTAGATGGAGAGAGACCTTCATCCCAAATCTTTTCTTAATACTTTTTGGGAATCACCGTTCTCCTGATATTTTCCGAGATAACACAGTTCAAATCAAAATAAATTGTGCCATAAGTAGAACATAAATAGAAGAGGACAAACAAAATTCCGTCCTATGACTGTCGGGTACTTAAATAAAGATTTCTTTAAAGAAGTGTCTCATTAATGCATGTCTGTTTTTAGGTACCGGTAAGATCTGGTTGGATGAGCTGCAATGCACAGGAGCAGAGTCTGACATCTTTGACTGTCCACACAATGAAGTTGGTGTTCACAACTGTAATCATGATGAGGACGTGGGAGTACAATGTACATAGAGGCAGAAGAGAGATTAAACTGTGCAAAAGTTAACTTTGTAGTCCTTATGTTAGACTGAAATTTATCACATTATTTCATGTTTTTCTTTCCAGTCATATTACTTGAGTAATACTATACTATTTGACCATAACTTTAGAGACACTATGTCCTCGGAGTAGGTCCCACATTATGCATGAAACTAAGCAAACTGCGCAGCCGCTTAGGGCCCCAGGGCACTAGGGGGCCCCCTTAGTGGAACTGATTTTTTTTTAGTAATGATTTCTATGTGATTATATTTACAAAAACACATAAATTCATTATAAAGTTGTGATTTTTTGTGATTTTTTTTTTTACAATTTGAAAATGTATGTAGAACATCAGGGGCAGTTCCCCTGGACTGGCAGACTAGGGTGGTGGTCCCCCTGTTTAAAAAGGGGGACCAGAGGGTGTGCTCCAATTACAGGGGGGTCACACTCTTAAGCCTCCCTGTCAAGGTCTATTCGGGGGTTCTGGAGAGGAGGGTCCGTCGGATTGTCGAACCTCGGATTCAGGAAGAGCAGTGTGGTTTTCGTCCTGGTCGTGGAACACTGGACCAGCTCTACACCCTCAGCAGGTCCTGGAGGGTTCTGGGAGTTCACCCAACCAGTCTACATGTGTTTTGTGGACTTGGAGGAAGGCGTTCGACCGTGTCCCTCGGGGAGCCCTGTGGGGAGTTCTCCAGGATTATGAGGTACCGGGCTCTTTGATACGGGCTGTCAGGTCCCTGTATGACCGGAGGCAGAGTCTGGTCCGCATCGCTGGCAGTAAGTCGGGCTCGTTTCCGGTGAGAGTTGGACTCCGCCAACTCTCACCGGAACGTTAATATGAGCTGCTGTGCAGAGCGCTTTCAAAGATAAGTTATGCGCATGTGTGTGTGTGTGCCACTGTAGGTCCGACAGGTTCAGCAGGGAATCCAGGAGGATAATAAGTTAAAACAATTTACAAAAAATTATTTATCCTTCAGGATGAGAGAAAAGACAGAGGAAGAATCGAGGAAGAATCGAGAAAAAGTCAAGATAAAAGTATGTTTTAATGTGTGTTGGTAATGTAATGTTTATCAGAAAGATTTGTGGAGCTGCAAATTGAAAATTAGCTTGATAGCACAAATGTTTGTATTTGTGTGAAACTAAGTTTTAACTTTAAATGAGTTGATTCTCGTGGTTGACCCTGGATGTTTCTGAGTTTTTCGCCTTCGAAACGTGTTTGATATTGTCTAGCAAAATGATTTTCCATCAGGCTACATGGATACTGCATTAATAAACTGATGAGCTACTCTAAGCTGTAGTTGATGATATGTGGTTTGGTGCTGATAATTTATGCATTTAAAACAAACTGTATTTTCACATCAATTTCTAAGTTATGAGAAACTTCTCCAATTAAAATAGTTTGAAGACAGAATCAACCCAGTACTGATCCACATTCTCAAGGGAGAATGACTCAGCTGGCATAAATTTAGTTTTTATCTATTGTAATTACGGTATACCTAAGAGAAATTAATTTAATCATAAAATGTCATGAACATGTGTGTAGGGCTGCACTGATGGCAGTTTTCTGGCCGATCCCTGGTTACTGATCTTTAAAAAGCCTGACCTGCCGATTTTGACTTTGCTGATGTTTTTTTTTTTTGTCTAAAATGTCGCTAAATATAGCAAGAAAGCCGGTGAGTTGGCAACAGTGGGGTAAATATTGCTAACTGCAAACATGCAGACATGACCCGTTAGTCAAACCTCTCACTGCAGAGCAGAAGAGGACAGAGGCTGAGTTTTAAATCTGCTGACGAAGATAAGATCAGGGGATAAGATGGGTTTCATATAATTATCGGCCAATCACCAATCCCATATGAGATGGACCATATGAGGCAGCGTGCACTTCGCAGGAGCGCCTCCATATTCACAGAAGTGATGTCCAATGATTACAGACGTCACACAAGGTACAAGGTATAAATAACATCATTACTATTGTTGCTCAAGAACATGGCAATAAATGTATACCTGTAATCAAAAATAAATAAATCAACTATCAAACATCCAACAATACAAATAACATTGAACAAAAAGGTCAAATGTGGCCTCCTCCTGTATGTTTCCTCAAATGGAAAGTATTTTAACTCTATTGAATAGTTGACCGAACTTTAACATTTAATAATTACATTAATATTAGTGTAAGTACTACTTTTGGAACGGTCTCTAGTCAGGTTGCATTCAGACAGGTTTTCTACCATTTTAGAGTTCACTTCAACTGGACCGAGACCGAGGTTTTTAGGGGGATCAAAGTCTGTTTTGAAATTCAAATTTACATTTTGACCTCCCAAAATGAAAATCGGACTTTCTAGACAAACGGATCAGAGTCTGATTCAGGACTCTAGTCCTGTGTTGGTCTGAATGCAGCCTCAGACATGATGAGTTGAATCCACTGCACTGTAGGTCTTACCCTTACCGAGGGACAGATTTCATTTATGTGACTTTAGTAACTCTTCTATTTTGTGTCTGTTGAATGTTTAATGGCCACAAAAACTGTTTTGGATGCCTGAGTTTTATAGAACGAGTATTTATGATATTCACACAGCCACCTGCATTAACTCTGGCTGACTAAGTGGACAAAACATTTGATACGGAAACATAATTAAAAAATGCTAAAATTAAACCAGCATATCAACAAAGTGAAAACAAACACTCCTCCACTGTCTGAACCACTTAACCACTTACGCACCAGCCAACTGGTACCAATATATACATTTTATCAGCGCAGACACAGAGCCAAGTGCTGGCAATGTGTTGAGATGTAAACAGCGCAAATAATTCTTTGTTCACAAAGACAAATTATTCTCACCGCTCACTCAACGCACACCTCTGAAAGCACGACAGGTTCCGTACCTGCGATTAGCAGTCAGCCTGTGTCCAGTTTGAGTGAAAAGAGACGTGTGTGATCCGCACTGAGGTATACTTCAGACATCAAACATTGACAGGGTGCGAGACGACGCACAGAGACACCAGCAGTGTGATTGGTCCTCTCCCAGCTAATTTAATAGCAGCAGTTCAATCTCACTATCTATCCAAAAACAATGTCTATCAACAGCACTAAAGGGTGGTGCCACAATATAGCAGAACCTCAAGGAAGACACCAAAAGACCTTTAATCCAATAAACACATTTTCATGTTCAACACCATCATATATTAACTTAGCAGTCATACTACATTGTAGTACATTATAGCCCTGCTTGCTCTGTTTTTGTGCTGTCTTTTTCTATATTTTTGGAGCCTTTCTTTGTACATCCTCCAAATCTACAAATTATGGATCTGGTCAACTGGTCTCTCAATGCAATTGATCACATTTTCTCAACGAGAAGACTGGACACAGGGGACACACCCTGGATTTATTAATAATAACAGGGTTTCTGCTATTATCTGGCTTATCAACAAATTTGTCACGAACTTGGATGAACTATCGAACACTCAGACTGTTGGTGTGGACAGAGATGCAAGTTGGATGTGAGTCTTGCTGAGACTTGCAGCCAAGCTGAGGACTCTAAAATTCACTAATGGAATGGACTCGATCTTAGAGAAGTTGCTAGTTTCGATTCAGTGGAATGACCAAACTAATTTGGATGATTGGGAATTGAGATGCATCGGAGAGACTTTAGGGAAGATTGAAATGTATAATCTACCCGACCTAGGACATTGTGTATCTGAATTGGCTTTCCCCTGTTGCTTTGGAACGGCTGCATATTTCCAATCTCCTTGAAGATATGTAAACATAACGCTCCTTCCCATCTCACCCCTCCTGTTATCCATGCAGCTGTGGAGCTGAGCGCTCCCAAGAACATGCCTTGATAACATCTTATTGGACTTCTGCTGGGAGGCTGAGCAATGTGGTTTCATGGCCCTGTGATGTCACCACCTTCACTTGTCTTTGTTTTGTCTGAATGTTGCTATGTGCCCTGATGTGTCCTTTCCTCTTTTTATTTCATTCCCTTTATTATTTAGAAACTGTGGAGTACTCACTTTTAACCCAGAAAAGGAATTAGTCGCCCTTTAGCTTATTTTTTATAAACTGTAGAGTACTCATTATTTAGACCAATATTATACTTCTTAGATTATTTTTTAGATTATTATGCAGAAACTCCTACTACTGCAACCAGAAAAGGAATTAGAACAAACTTAGAAACTAAGTAATAATAATAGTAAAATTTGGTATAAATTTAGCAAATTTAGAGCAGTCCAGAGAATACTTACTTATACTTATCTACCAACCCTGAATAGTAGTATCTCGTTTATCTAGTTTAGATACTTAAGATCAACATTAGATTCGTTTTCTTCTTTTGCTCTTTCCTTTGGTTTAATTTCTTTGTATTTCCTTTTAATTCATGTAAAGCACTTTGTATTGCCTTGTTGCTAAAAATGTGCTACATAAATAAAATTACCTTTACCTTTACTGTGTTAGTACTGTTACACAGTTAATGAAGAACAGTTATTAGAAGTTTATTAACATAATAGTAACACTAATCAAACATATACATTTCAATGGTAACTTGTATCAGAAACATACCATATTAATAAAGGGACATAATAGGTCAGTGTCATACTGTTCCTTCAACTAAAATCAACAACAACAACAACAAAAAAAACACCCACATTTTTACATAACAATGGAAGTCCTGGTTGTTGTCATTCTGGCAGTGGTTCCAGGAAGAACCAAGGTGAAAACTTCCACTGTTTGCTCACCATTTTGATTTGGGGTTTGTTTTATAGAAAACATAATCTTCTTTTCTGAAGAATCCCACTTCTGTTTCATTTGCTGGAGAGAAAAAAAATCAAAATATTTAGATTAAACTGACATGCTTGTTCTGGTAATTTATGTAGCATTTATTATTGACATATAAAATTACACTACTGTACAATTATTAAAGAGCTCAGTATCATTTATTGTCTTACCACCCATCTGTTAGGAATTCATTTCTTTTCCCCCTGAATGATCAATGATAAATCAAGCTGCATGAACATTAATGGGGATTTAAGCATTGCCTGTTACGTTAATTTGTGTAATGAGGGCCTAATCAGATCAATTTCTTGTATCAAGCTACGCATAGAAATCAGGCAGCTTACTTAGGCAATATGTTCCAGAAAAGTTCCAACTCAGAAGTCAAAATGCACTCTTAAAAATGCCAGACTATTGGTGCGTGAGCATACAACCATGACCCATTTTGTTGCAAATAGTCAACAAGACCGAGCTGAAGTCCTGCTTAGGCCTGTCATGATAACAATTTTTGCTGAGCGATTGTCTCGAAAATTATTGTGGTAAACAATAATATTGTTTGAAGACCATTTTAAACTGATGTAATGGTAATGACATGATAAAGCAAGCGATATCCTGCCAAAAATAAATGCACTTTATTTTCAAAAGAATATTTAACACCGAACTGGTAAACTAAATAAATAAAGCAACCAAAAATAAAATGGACTCAGTCTTCATTAAGAAAGAATGCACTTGAATAAAAACTAAACAACATAAAACCAAAGTAGAAATAAAAACTAAATTCAACCAGAAGAGGGCAGATTCTAAAGTCTGTATATTATATTGCCCTTCAATAATCATTAGATTCAGATAGAGAAGAAAAGCATATCCGTCTATCTGATGCAATAGTTCACTCCTCCCTTTAGCCCAGTTCACACTACACATTTTTTTGCCCTGATTTTCCCCTTACGATAATCTTAGAACGTCCTGTAGTGTGGTATGACTGATCGGGTTCAGTCTGTAGACTGGCTGCTCTGATCTACATCAGGCATGTTCAACATGTTGAATTGTCTTGATTAGTTTATCACTGCAGCGTGTGTGGTTTTTTCTGACTGGGAGTGAGAACGCAGCATGTTAAATGTGACCGGAAGCCAATCAGAAAGCGTGGATTCCCATTCATGCTTTCTGAGGGGAAAGCATGAAAGGGAATCCCAAACAGCTGACACGGCGCAAGCTAAAATCCGGCAGATATCGGAGATGATATGTAGAAACAAATTTAATATTTATTCAACATATTGTGCAAAGAATACAGAAATGACAAGGAGAGGAGTTGGAGCAAAACTGGTACTGCAGTTGATATGCCTGATAACTGTTCAGCTGTTCATCGCTAACATGACATAAATAGATTATAATGATTATAATGATAGGGTTATTCATACAGTCAGGACGTTAGGCTGACACTAGAGCCACATGCATTGCAGGTAGATTCTAGTAAAACATTGATTAATGCCTGGTTTTAAAATAAGTTAACTGGACTAAATACGAATTAACCAATGAAGCTTAAACACACAAATGGTAAAGTTGAAAAAACAGAATAACTCTCCTCCGTATCATAGTGCAGTAAATAAAGCTCCCTCCTCTGCTCTTTTATCCAACATCTTTTCTTTTTGCTACATCTTTTGTTGCTTTAAATAAACTCACAAACTATCGCTATTGGGTCTACGTCATCAGCCATGTTTGTTTACTTTAAATTCATGTGTGTTATAGTGGCTTTTACAGGTTTTTCTGTCTGAAATCCGAATGTTGGTGAGAGAAATCGATTTGTGTGTGGTGTGTTACTCTTGCCATGTGGCTGAACACCACACAGCACGATCGTTGTACCTAGGATTTTCTGTTGGCTGATGTATGGTCTCTCCAATTTTGAAAATGGCCTCATGATCGGCTGACAATTCTAAAATCGTGTAGTGTGCGCTGGGCATTACACTAAGGAAATGAGGAAGGGAGGGTCAGTGGAGAATGCCGGAGTTGAGCCTTTTTCATTCACAACACAAAGAGAAAAAGGCTGGAAGAGACGACAAAGCTGAAAAATTAAAATGAGGTCAATGACTTTAATTTATCATATGGTTAATTGATTTATTGTTTATCTCGACAGGCCTAGTCCTGCTCAATGTGATCCAAAAATGTAAATTGACTGTGCCTTTGAGAAGAATGAAACATGGTGCAGCTCTGCTGCGACATGGAAGAGGGTCTCCTCGTGTTGTTTGTATCGTTTTCTGTTAATGTGTTTTTATCAGCTCTCAGCCTGGACTGATCAAGCAGTATATTCTCCAAACATAGGATATATATGGGAGTGCATGATATCTGTCCGTGGAATGGGCTTGAGGAAAACTGTGCAGCTGGCATTGCTGTGGCTAATCCTCTCCAGCTCTGTTTCTCAGTGCTTATTGGAGGTTGACGCGGCACGACTGTCATACCGCAGGGCTGAGTTACTGAGTTTTCGGGAGAACAGTGTGCTACCTTTATCGGACCTACTGGGGGACGTCCCGGGAGGACTACTTCAGAACTATCCTTACCACTACCGGGAGTCTTGTGGACGACGGAGGACCAGGAAGAGAGGCGGCATCAGGGAGCGTGTACGTCGGGCCACTAAGCTACCGCTGCCCTCTATCATACTGTGTAACCCTCGCTCCCTCAGATATAAGCTGGAGGAACTGCGCTCTTGTCCTGTGGCATGCCAGGACATGTTTTCAGCGAAACTTCGTTGTACGATCATTGTACAACGAAGTTCTAGAGAGCTTAACTCAAGTGGATGGTATTAAGAAAGAGATATTTTAAGTTAGCTTAATATGGAAAAGTTTGTCTCTCTCTCTCTTCCTTCCCGGGTTCCTGAGCGGATGACTTCACGTTGGCAAGGAAACAGCGAGGCGTGCTGACGTCACAGAGTTACAGAGTTTAATCCAATAGGAAAACACCGTATGAATTAACAAGGAAACTGCAGAGTTACAGAGATATACATTCTTTACCTGAGTCAGAGAAAAGATAGAGAAAGAAAAGACAGAAAGAAGGACAAAGACGCGTCTTTGGAGAGAGCTGATGCAGGAAAAGCAGAATAGAGCAGCTATCTGAATTTTATTACTCTGCAGTTGAACTTTTATCATTGGAGGTGTGTCTTACTTTTAATGTATTCAACTAGGCGTACCGCTGGTTGACCAATCCAGCAGCTACGTAGGACATTCAGAAAACTTCAACCAAAACTTCAACCTCCCCTAAGTATACGGCCGAAATCAAAAGTCGTTTACTACTTGTTAAAATTCTAAGTTATTTTCATCAAACTTAATTTCTGCTTTTCTGTTTTCAGCATCTCCAAAAACTTAAATCTTTGTCTTGTCACAGAGCAAAATGAGGTAGAATTCCTTTTTGTAATTCAAACAATTTTCCTTTGATTCTGAAATTGTCACTGATAATACACTTTTCAAATACATTCATCATCTACTAGATTAATACTTCTAACTTGGGTAATATACTTTAATCGAACACACGCTACTAATATTTAAGAATGTATTAAAAAATCAGAAGTTCCTAAAATTCCAGGCTTTGATCAACTCCAGATGCAGCTCTCCTCTCTGAGAAATCCCCGACCTCCAACCTCTGAGCAGGGGAAGAAATGGTTTATGGCCTACCTAATTTAAAGCCTTTCAAGAGAATAGTGTTTTGGTTAAACTCCTCCAAGAGAATATTTATCTCCTGTCTCCTGGCTTACATCTGTTTAGCATTTGTCCAAATAAGAATGTTCATTCTACCTAAATGTACATGGCTTGAGATTAACTATATTAAGCACTCAAAAATAGTCATATTTCCTTAACAATAGTTTCACTAGTGTCCACCTGGACAGAAACGCTGAATCTGGCAAATCCAAGGGTGGTGGGATTTGCATTTATGTGAAGGACAGTTGGTGTTGCAACATCGCTGTCAGAGACAGAGTATGTAACCCTGACGTGGAGCTGCTATGTGTCACTTTGCGGCCATACTTACTCCCAAGGGAGTTTACCAACATCTTTGTGTGTGTAGTTTAAGTACTTCCCAATGCTAACGCAACAAGAGCAGCAATTCAAATCTTGGACTGCGTCCATCACCATCTTCAGAATAAGCCGGATGCTCCTATGTTCATCCTTGGAGATTTTAACCATTACAGTTTAAACAAGTTTCTACCTGGCTTTTTCCAGTAGGTGAAGTGCAGTACAAGGAACTCTAACATCCTAGATAAATGGTATGGCAATATTAAAGATGCATACTCTGCAAGAGTTAGACCACCTCTTGGCAATTCAGATCATAATGTGGTTCATTTACTTCCTGCATATTGGTCTGTTTTTAAATCAAATAAGCCTGAGCTCCTCCAGGTTAAGGTGTGGCCCCAGGAAAAAATGGAGGAGTTGAGTTGTTGCTTCCTTAATACAAACTGGGAAATATTTTTCTTGGATGCAAATCATAACTGTATTGCTGAGGCAGTCACTGCCTACATCTCCTTCTGTGTGGACTCTATTACACCCCAGAAGACAGTAAAGAGGTATCAAAATAACAAACGATAAATAACAAAAAAATAAGGGAGTGCATTGCCAGGAAACAATCTGCCTTTAAGTCAGGGGAAAAGGCTGGTGTTAGAACAGCACAAAAGGATCTCAATCAGCTGCTGAGAACAGAACGGCAGCAGCATGAGGACCGGGTGGAACATGAACTGTCTGATTAAAGCACCAAGGGACTGTGGGACTCTATCTGAGCCATGTCCTATATGGCTTCCAAGCGGAAGGCCCTGGCTGCACTAAATAAGAACGCAAAAGCAAATGACAGTTCAAACCTACGGTTTGAAACTGATAAGGAGAGTTGGCAAATATTACAGAATGTAAATTGTGGAGCTGAGAGCAGAATTGTAATTGATTTACAGTCAGTACTTAGGGTCTTTATGGGTTTAAATACATGGAAAGCAATTGGCCCAGACAATATGTCTGCGTTCCTTCTTAAGAACTTTGCAGAGGAACTTTCTCCAATTCGGCTTGAACTTTTTCAGATCTCTATAAACACTCATTTGGTGCCAGATATTTGGAAGAAATCAATTATCATTCCAGTTCCAAAGATTGCCTGTCCACAGACTGATAATGATCATCTCCCGGTAGCGCTCACTTCTATTGTAATTAAATCCTTTGAGAAACTCATGTTGGAGCTACTACAAATGGAAGTGCAGCTATTTCTGGATCCCTTTCAATTTGCTTACACTAGGAGACGTAGTACCAGTGATGCTATCTTGACACTGATGCACTAAAGCATCTGGAGGACTCTGCAGCATATGCCAGACTTCTTTTTGTTGATTTTAGTTCAGCTTTAATTCCATTCATGTAAACATTCTTCTCAGGAAACTGATACAGTTGAAGGTTAATCCTTTTTTAACTAAGTGGTGTTATTCTTTTTTTATCAAAAAGATCTCAGCAAGTAAAATACAATTCAGTTCTCTGATTCTAAGTTAAGTAGCACAGGAGACCCCAAGGTTGCATCAGTTCGCCTTACATTTTTATTTTGTACACAATTGACTGTGTCAGTTCTCAACCCAATCAGTAGATCATAAAATTTTCTGATGATGCTGTTATTCCGAGTCTCTAAACAGACAATCCCGACAGTCATAAAGCTGCTGTAGATAAGTTTGTTCCATGGTGTGACTCTCATAAGCTACAGATAAACACCTCCAAAACTGTTGAATTATTTTTGGATCCTAAATGAATCAGTGACGGGAGTCCCATAGCCATCATGGCTGCTCCATCAAACAGGTCACATCTTTTAAATATGTAGGTGTGTACATAGATGGTGATCTGAGCTGGCGCACACATGTGACAAATGTATGCGCAAAGGTTCACCAGCGTCTATATTTTCTTAGACGACTTTGATTGTGTGGTGTTTCTAAAACAATAATGTTGATCTTTTATAGGTCAACCATCGAGTCTGTTCTTGGATATGGCATTACTGGATGGGTTGGAAATCTTACTGTTAAATTAAAAACTCAAATTCAAAGTCTAGTGATGGTGGCAAGTAAGATTATCAGTACTCTGGATCTATCTTCTCCACAACACCTGTTTGAGCAGGCTACCATCAGACAAGCTCAGAACATCTTGTCTGATGGGTCACATGTGGTCGCATCAGAATATGTTCTGAGTCATCATCTACTAAACATGACGTACCACCAAGTGTCATTAAATTGCTTCAGTTTGGTTCAATATGAGGAAGACTTTATACCCTCCATAGGATGGGTAAGCCACAAAGGTTCATAGCTGAGGATGCTGGCTGTTCACAGAATGCTGTGTTCAAGCATATCAATTGAAAGTCTAGTGGAAGGGCAAAATGTGATATTAGAAGATACACAAGGCAAAGAAATGACCATGGGATTTAATGGTTTATCAAAGGGGGAAGATTCGAGAATCTGGCAGGGACCCAGAAAGAGTGGAATGAGGTTTGAGTCACAGCTTCATAAACCACCACATTCAAAGGCATCTAGGAGATGGGCTACAACTGTCAGGTTTCTCGAGTCAAGCCACTTCTGGACCTGAGCCAATTTAGGAAGAGTTTCAACTGAGCCAAGGAGAAGAAGGGCTTGACCACTTCCCAGTGGTCCAAGGTCCTCTTTTTCAATGAAAGTATAGTGTGCCTTTTATTTGGTAATGAAGATTCAAGGATTTGGAGGAGGACAGGAGAGGAACTGAACTCAAACTGCTTGTACCCCAGCGTCCACAGCTAGTCATGATTTGGGACGCATTGTCTGCTGCAGGTGTTGGTGAACTCTGCTTTCTTAAGTCCAAGTTGCAGTCTACCAGAATGTTTTAGAGGACTTCATGATTCCTGCTGAGGATCTGTATGGATTTCATCTTCCAGCAGAATCTGGCCCTTGCCCATGCTGCCAGAAGGATCAAAACTGGGTTTGATGCTCAGACGATCACTTGACTGGCTGGGCCTAAACCCCATTGAGAATCTATGGTGTATTCTCAAGAAGAAAATGAGGAGCACTTTTTTTCACTCTAGCTCTCTGTGAAGACAGACGCTTTTTGGATCCATAATAACAGGATTTCTGCTAGTTGGAGCTTGTGGATGCTTGGCTTATCAACAAATTTGTGATGGATTGGGCCAAGCTAATGAACACTCAGACTGTATGTTGTGGGACAGATTTCAAAAGAAAATTAAAACGGGAGACCACAGATAATATAGGAAATGGAACAATTGCACTCTGGAAATCACTTCAGGAGTGCAATGCAATGCATTTCTAAATGAGGTATGAGACCGACGGTGGTCCAATGGAAGATTTCTTCTTCACCAACACACTGCACACCTCTTCGTGCACTGCCTCCCTCACTGGTGGAGATGGTGTATTGCAATACTTAAAACGGCCTTAAACAATGTTTCAAATGCAAAGTTCATAAATGCTTTGTAGACATCTTGCTGTAAAACTTCAGATC
Organism: Gambusia affinis; assembly: GCF_019740435.1. Classification (NCBI taxonomy): domain Eukaryota; kingdom Metazoa; phylum Chordata; class Actinopteri; order Cyprinodontiformes; family Poeciliidae; genus Gambusia; species Gambusia affinis. The sequence goes on along the minus strand of NC_057878.1, from coordinate 203,421 downwards.
AATTAGGTCAATTAGAAATTTAAGGCTAAACAAAATGGCAGAGCAACATAATATTACCAGATAAAGCTACGTAATTTTTAAAGTTTAATCAGTAATACTTTTATAACAAATTTATGACAGATCACAATTTCTTAGTTATTGTCAAGTTGTCATAACAAAGACATTTTGAATAATGTCAACTTTGTATTAAAAGTGTCATAATTTACCAAATGACACTTTATTACAACAGTCATAAATATTCAGGAAGACTTACTCATGTTCATGACAGGTGTTATGTTATGTTTATGACAGTGATGTGTCAGTCTTATTCACACACCATCTAATAAAGTGTTACCAAATTAATTAACAAAATTACAACATTCCATTTCACTTGTTCAGGGTAAAAAATACTAATGAGAATTCAAAAGGGATAGCAATTAAAGGTTCTTACCAACTCCGGCAGCTTTGAGGGTTTGGTCATCTTGTAAAATTAACTTTTCATCATCATCCAAACTCATTACCAACTCACTTGTCTGAAACAATAGAACCAAATGTGTACAGTTTATTAGGATAACTTTAAAATAAATATTTCCTGTTAAATCAGTAGTTGAAGAAGCAGTTTTGGGTGAAAATTCATACGATGAACATCTTGATTTTGTACAAGTTTATTTAGTGCAAAACAGATTTGAAAATCTGGCAAGCTGAAACCCGACATGGTGTACTCTGAAAGAATGACCTGTCAGGTTTAATACAAACCATACCTTACACTGTCAAACTGCTTAGATTAGTGATATCAGCCAAAATAGACGTAACCACAGTTTACCAGCCTTCAACAGGTTTTAGAGAGCTGGTTTGCTGCAGATCCTGGATTTATTTGATCACTCTATTTTTCAGACAGTCCGTAAATTTTGCAGCTTTCCCTAATTACTCTAATTACTGAACAGAGAGTAGATACACACCAGTGACATTCTCAGCTCTGGAATACATGTGTACATACTATCAAATTTTACTCTGTATTCACCAAGTCATAAATATTTGAACAGCCAAGTATCTCCTGCAAGAACTTTGGAAATCAAAAAAACCTCAACTGTACATTTAAAATCGATTCCTTGTTATTACTGTACTTTTTAGTAACATTTTGATGTCAAAATTACAACACAGAGGCGTACTGCCCCAATTCTCACAATTTTGAAGGTTTGTAATCCTCTGTGCACTTATGAAGTGTGTTCCATAGAGTACACACTGCACAGTGTGTACTCTATGGCAGTGGTCCCCAACCCCCGGGCCGCGGACCGGTACCGGTCCGTGGGCCAATCGGTACCGGATTCTGTCGGTTGTCTTGCGCGCCAACAGGGAGTAAGTAACAGGCAAAATGAGTAATAAACAGTTATCTTTAGAAAGTTTTTTTACAAAGGGGAAAGTGGTCAGTGAAGAGGCAGAAGAGCCCACTTGCAAGAAAAGAAAAAAAACATTTAACAGACAATACCAGGAGTCCTACTTGAAATATGGATTTATCCCGGTAGGTGATTGTCATATTCCAAGCCCGCTCTGTGTCATATGTTGCTTGCTAATGAGGCAATGAAGCCGTCAAAATTGCTTCGGCACTTAGAATCAAAACATCCCGGATTAAAAGACAAGCTGCTGGAGTATTTTGAAAGAAAAAAACAAGAACATGATGGACAGAAGAAATTACTGAGGGCCACCACAACAGTAAATGCAAATGCCCTGACAGCATCGTCAGGGCATTTGCGGAGCCTTCATTCTCTCAGCTGGTGCAGGATCACCTCTCTTTGCTTTTAAAGGAGTTCGAACGCTACTTCCCAACCACAAAAGACCTACGAACTGGCAAGGAATGGATCCGCGACCCATTTGTTAACAAACCAGGTCAATATAGCATGTCTGTGCAAGAAGAAGATCAGCTGCTGGAGATCGCAGACGGCGGCCTTAAAAATATGTTTGAGACAGCAATTCTGCCGGTGTTCTGGATTAAAGTCATGGCAGAATACCCTGACATCGCCACCACAGCACTGAAAACCCTGTTGCTATTTCCGACATCATATCTATGTGAAGCGGGGTTTTCTGCAGTGACAGCGACCAAAACAAAACAACGGAATAGGCTGGACATAAGCAACACACTTCGAGTGTCGCTATCCCCCATCAATCCCAGATGGGACCGTCTACTTGGAGAGAAACAACCTCAGGGCTCTCATTAATGTGTCGTTGTCATGAGTTAAAATGTTCTTAAAAATAAAATGTTCTTTATATTCATTTTTGCGACATATCTGTATTTTATTTTGAAGGGATGTTTAAACGTTACAGCGTTTGAGCGTTAGGGCAGTGGTCAGCAAGAGAGAGCTTGTGAGTCTATTTGAAATATATTTATATTAATCTATTTCTAATTCAAAAATCGTGCCGTGTTCACATGGCACAATTTTAGAGTTGTCGGCTGATTTTCAAAACCTGAGAGACCACACACCAACCGCTAAAATAAACAAAAAAAAAACTTAAGTACATAACAGTTTCGATCATGCCGTGTGGTACGAGTCAGGAGCAACACACCACACCCGAACCGACTTCACTCACCGACATTCAGATTCCAGATAGAGAAATTTGTAAAAACCCACTGTTTATGAATTTAGAGTAAACAAACGTGGCTGACGAGGTAGTTTGTGAGCTTATTTTAAGCGATAAAAGATATATATAACAAAGAAAATGCGTTGGATTAGAGTAGAAAGAGCGCGAGTACCGCCTCTATTTGCTGCTCTATATGGAGGTAAATTCTGTTACAAAAACCATCAACAGATGGTTGTTTCTTTAAGCGTCATTGGTTAATGACCGAGATAGTTGATTGTTATTACAGTATTTACTATTTTAATGTTTACAATTAAATGTTTACAATTACATTGCCCATTGTTTACAAGAACAATGGGCACAAAATAACGAATATATGTCTAGTTAACTAATTTTAAAACCAGGCATTAATCAATGTTTTCCTAGTGAAAATCTATCTCCAATGTATGTGGCTGGTGTCAGCATCAAGCACTGACTGAATAAATAACCTTATCATTATAATCTAATTATGTTAAGTTAATAATAAATAGCTGAAATGCTAACGGATTTATCAATTGCGGTCGCAATTTCGCTCCAACTCCTCTCCTTATCTTTTCTATGGATATTCCTTTACGAAATGTTTAATAAACAGTCACGTCGTTTCCACATACGATCTCCGAAATCCACCGGATTCTTAGTTGCGCCAGGTCAGCTGTTGTTTGTTTGGGATTCCCTCTTACGTTCTTACGTCACCGCGCTTTCTGACTGGCTACCTGTCACATTCAACAGGCTGCGTTCTCGCTCCCAGTCAGGGAAAACCCCACAAGCGGCGACAGTCCAGATTTTAGATCACGTTTTTTGTAAGACACTACATAGCAGGATTATCGCATTGAAATCACGTTCTAAGATTGTCATAACGGTAAAATAATGGGAGAAATTATGCCATGTGAGACACCCCCCCACCCCCCCACCCAGGCCGCAGAAAAATTTCCAAAGCTTGACCGGTCCGCGGTGACAAAAAGGTTGGGGACCACTGCTCTATGGAACACACACAATGTACTTCATAGAGTACATAGTGAGTACTTTTGGAAGTACATACTTATAGAGTACTTCACAGAGTACTCTATGAAGTGCTTAAGAAAACTCAAAATCAGCCCATTTCCCCATGCTGGAGAGTTTAGCTTAGCTGTTACAATACATGAAGTTCATTTTAAATTTAATCACACAAAGTAACACCTAAACCCAACAGTAAACTCAAATTTCAATAAAATCAGGTTGTTTTTGTTGTTTTGTCTCATGCAAACTTTGCTTTAATTCTATTTCTTTTTCTATTTAATCATAAGAAATCATAGTCAGGCAGAGAGAGAGAGTCATGAAACAGGAACAGCAGGCTTCCTGAAAAAAGATAAAGTTTCAGCTTGCAGATTTATAAAAGGTTTTGAGACTATTCCTTATTTCAATGCATGAAAGTTTTAAAAAATTAAGTCTAAATAAATTATTCAAGACCCAATGCAGAATACTTATATTTTCTCTTTTAAGAATTAACAACTGTAACTTTGGTGTCAAATAATTAGGATCATGGATGATTCCTGTTTTCTTTTCATAAGAACACTTATATTTACTCACATAATGATTATAAGAAGAGAAACTAATAAGTTATTGTATCAATAATATAAATGAATGCTAAATCAGAGAAGCTAAATAAATTATAGATGTAATTTTGAAATAATGTAAAAGCTGCCCATAGAAAAAACAAGCTCTTCTTGCTTTTTCTATGGGCAGCTGGAAAGCTGTCCAAAACAAGCAGCTCTTACAGCTGCATGCAATTCTTTAAGTGGCCATTTCCAACCTAATCAATCAAAGTCCCCAGGCTTTGATGGAACAGAGACGCCATTAGAACATGGAAACATAAAACACTAAGGCCACCAAGCACTTTTTAGATACATTGCTGTATACCAATAACATTTCTTTGTTTATTTCATTTAAAACCCCTTAACCCGCACCGGAACGCCCGCCTGCCGTTCATCTATTGTATTTTACGGGGCTGAGATTTATGGATTTAAACTCTGCCGGTGTATTGGGCAGCCTAGAGCTCCCCTCCTCCCCCCACTTTACATTGACACGCATTGGATCAATAATTTTATGAAATGGCTTTTTCCGAGCCAATAATATCCAGAAAGCAACTTGAGCTCATTTTGACATGCCTGTATTCTTTCTGGAATATTTCTGACTGGTCAACTCGGAGACTAAATCTAAAGCCACTGATGTGGCCACCACGTGTCCTGTCATAAAGATATAAGACATTTTGGGGTTAGTTTTGACATGAAACCACCAGCTGCATGCGTAATCTATGCGCCCTGATGCGTAACCGTGTTTACAGGACTTAATCTCACCAATGGAGAGACACATTGTCAAAATGTGTCAAAACTGGATATATTTCTTAAGCAGAACTTCAACACAACTAGCGTATTAGAAGGGGAGAGAGGATCGGAGAAGGAGGGAGATCCCGGGGGAGAAGAGGGTGGGCCGGCCAGATGGGGCTGGACAGCGTATTGCAAGAAAGGGGAGGAGGTCTGACTGTATGCTAACCCCTTCTGTCCCCAGATATGCTATTTTATTTATAGAATTATAAGTAATTTCCACTATCAGTAATGTGTCTATCAGAGGATTCCGCTGGTCATTACCTTTCATTAGAGCCTCATTGATGACAGTATGTTGAAGCACTGAGGAGTTACAGTCATTTGAAATTTGAACATCATGTGTTGTCCAATTGCACCATTTGGAGATGAAGACTGCAAATGGAACACTTGGACAACACCTGTACATCCTCAAAAATAAACATGTGCAAAATGACATTTCTTTTTTCGGCTATTTTGATCAATCTTGAAATCCACAACCACAATACTTTATTCTACAGATTTATTGTATTTTCCACTCCATACATTCAACACTCAATGTGTATTCACAAGAAATAAAAATAAAAAATCTAGGTGAAGCAAAATTTAAAAAATGTTTTTGTTACACATATAATAGCTACAAATACTTAAAGTATTTTTGACTGCTTAAATAGAAAATTTATCTTGTCATCTTCATAAAGAGACCAAGCTTTTGCATGTACTCCAAATTGTTCAAGAACAGCTGCTGATTTAATTTGGATTTACCTTTTCAGCTGTTTTTAGAGATTTTGGGGGCGAGAGCTAAGGGGTAAAAAAATTCAACACTATTTCTATAAATCTTAATCTGAGAAGTCTTTTTTTAATTTAAAAACAAACCATTTTGATGCTGCATTGCTGACTTTCCAACAGACAAATACCTTTGAACCATGAGCTTGATGAATAATCTTCATAGTGTCTGAAAATACAAAATAACAGAATTAGAGAATATGTTGAGTTTTAACAGAATACCAAACTAAGTCATGCTGATCTCTTAAGTTTTTTAAAGTGAAACCTGGAGATGTAATTCAGATTCATTTAGTGCTCTACAATGGGGAAAAATAACTCAAAACCACTTATTCTTCTTTCTCGCTCTCTGTGTCGCTTTACGCTACAAGTTGCCATAGCAACTGACAACAAGGCAACTTTATGTATCAAGATTCAGCACCAAAAACAATCAAACATTACCCCACATAGAGCAGAACATTCAGCTATAGTTATGGGTTTTTAGGCTAGATGTATATTTTGATATTATTAATAAGTGATTGCTGTGGTAGGTTAGTCACCGCTGCTATTATTGGCCAATCTAGTTGATTAGCTAATTTAAACACCTGCTCTACTGATGTCAAATTTTGTGCTAAATGCTGCTTCTCCTCGTTTGGTTCTGGAGATGGAGAGCAGAACCAGAACCGGAGAACTTGAGAGGTCAAGAAGGTTTATACAACAACAGCAGATCTTTAATGTATTGTGGTGCTAAGCCATTCGGTGATTTGTAAACTAACAACAGTATTTTAAAGTCTATTCTTTGAGCTACAGGTAGCCAGTGGAGGGACTTTAAAACTGGTGTTATGTGTTCTATCTTCCTGGTTTTAGTCAGAACTCCAGCAGCAGCATTCTGGATCAGCTGCAGCTGTTTGATTGATTTGTTGGACAGACTTGTGAAGACGCCGTTACAATAATCAATACGACTGAAGATAAACGCATGGATGAGTTTCTCTAGATCTGGCTGAGACATTAGTCCTTTAATCCTGGAGATGTTCTTCAGGTGATAGAAGGCCGACTTTGTAACTGTCTTTATGTGGCTCTGAAAGTTCAGGTCAGAGTCCATCACTACTCCCAAGTGTCGGGCTGATCGCTGGTTTTTAGCTGTAATAACTCTAGATCTATGACTCTAGATCTAATAACTAACCAACTTTCTTCTCCCTCGCTATTTTTTTCTTAATTAAGACTTTTTTCTGACCTTGTTATCTAGTCATAGTGTAGACAATTCATAGCACAATACTGCGTCCCTTTTTATTTAATATGCCTAACAGAGAATTGAGGGCGGGAACGTGCGTGGGTGACATCCTGATGCAAAGAGTCTATAGTTTAAAATAACATTGAAGCTCATCTAAGAATATCGTGAAATATATTGTGTATTATGATATAACAAAAATATATCAAGATCTTAGATTTTTTTCATACCCCCCAGCCCTACCGTCAAACTTATTGTTTTTACGTTTTTTACTTTATTTCAAATAAATAACACTAACATAGATAGAGGATCTCTATCACTAAGATAAATTTCACGATATTATATAAAAAATAAGGAATCACAGACATTGACAGTGTTGTTGGTTTTGCTTTTTTTAAATTTCAAACAGACATTTCACCAATAAAATAAAATAATAATAATAATAATAATAATATAAAGACTTTCATGTTTCTAAGTGTAAATACAATATTTTACTATCAAATTTACATAGTCAAATACATGAAATACATAACATTCTGTGATTGTGAGTCTGAAAAGGAGTATGATGAAGTTTACCTTTTATAATCATAAATAATCATATATTTCCATTCATTAATTCATAGCATAAATAGTCTTCCTGTTTCCAGTATCCTTTCCAAAAACATATAACAATAATAACAACTATAATATTTCCTGAACCAGATTAAGGTAATACATACACCCATATCTCTCTCTCTCTCTTTATATATATATATATATATATATATATATATATATATATATATATATATAAAGAGAGAGAGAGAGATATCTCTATATAGATATATACACACACACACACACACATACGTATTTACCTGCATATATACATAAATAATATATACCTATTTACACACACATACAAAAACCTGCACCCAATTGCCCAAGTTATCCACAGTGCTATAATTCCCAGCCAAATTCATCACCCCTGTTCATCCTCATGCAACTTATATTTTTGGAACCTTTCTTTCTTTGGACGTCCTCCAAATCTACAAATTATGGTTCCATGTTTCATAAGCAAGCAGAGAGTCCAAGTATAGAGTAAGTGTGAGCGTTGACGTGAGACTCTTTGAGAAGAAAGACATAAAATCCTGCTTTCAAAATTAAAATGTAAGCAAAAGCATTAAAAGTTTTCAGAACAAAAGACATAAAATCCTGTTTTTAGACTGAAAATCTAGCATTATGGCAGAACACTACTGACAATGAATTACACTTTGTTTCAGAAACTTATTGTGAAAATAATAAAACAAACATACCGTATCCATACTTTCTGAAAGGAGGAGGAAGTCCTTCCCTTGTGGCAATATCTGGAAGAAATGTATGTCTCAACTTAAAGCTTTTCATGGAAGTTTAGTAATAAAAAGTCCTGGATGATCCCATCTATTAAATAAAAATAAACCGGGAAGTAATAGAGCGCACAAATAGAAGATGTTGAAAGGCTAAAATAATTAAGCAGTTTTTATATTGCAATTTGACACACAACAAGAGACATAAAATAGTCAAGATATATTTTTCCTCCAAGTTTTTTTTAAGTCTTTCTGGGTAATATGTATATAAGGCACATTTATTTGGAGTTACATATGGTTCACAATTATTCATTAAAAAAACACCTAATTTATATTTAGAAAAATACAACTGTGATCAAAACGTTTGGAACTGTAATAACTTTTTTTTAACAAAGAAAATAATTTAAATAACTTTTTTTTTTTTTATTAAAATGACTATTTTGTGCATGTCAGAAATCTTTGGTGTCAATTTTCTATTTTTTGGTTGCGCTTTCAAACTTTTGCTTGCGAATCTCACATGAACATCCTGGGTGGGGCTTAAAGACGAACAATGTAAGATGTGTTCCTATTGGTTAGTGCTGACTCAAGGGAAGATTCTAACTGCCCCCACCTCAGAACTCTGTCCCAAACTGGCAGACTGACAGGGAGAACTTCTCACCTGGATGAATCAGCGTGGCTTGCTCTGAGCCGAAACCCACTTTCAATTTCAAAAACCAAAAAGGCTCCACCGACCCCACTCCAAGAACAAAGTGACCAGTGTTGAAGAAAATAATTATTTTTAGTGCTTAATACAGCTAATCTTACCCCAGATGTAAAGGTTATAATGAACAGTCTGATTTTGAACAAATTTCTTAATTTTGGGGTAAGGGATTTGAAACTAAAACTACTCTATCGGTAAGTATTCAGAAGTAGGAAAATAATGCAGATAAAAAGGGGATCTCTCTGTGAGGCTCCTGCTGTGTCAGGAGGCCATAAAATTAGCATTGCCTGTGAAACAGACCCCGGTTTGGTTCACAGAACATCAAAGGTCTTCTAGAATCACATATGGCATGGTTTAAACTAAATACAATATAGAATGTTGAGATCATTAACATTTTTCTAAGTATTAATAGCAAGTTTTTTAACCAAAGTGTATTATCTAAGTTTAGAATGGTGAATGCTGAATGTATTTGAAAATTGTACTGTCTATGATAATATCTGAATCAAATGGAAATTGTTTCAATGAAAATGTGTTGTTTAGTATTAGAAAATTGTTCAGGATTTATGTGATAAGGCAAAGATTCAAATCTTTGGAGATGCTGATTGCAGACGAGAAAAAACTAGGTTTGTGAAGATAATCTTTCCTTAAATTAAATTACTGAGGTTAACTTTGTGAAGGAGACACTTTAAAATTCACAGGTATATGTGAAGTCGTATGTTAAGGGTCTATTTGATCAGGTGGCTCTAGCAGCTGCTTGCTCTTTTGTCTTACAGGAGACAAAAGGAGCTTTTTGATCTTGGCGTGAAGTTAAGGGAAGGTCTAAGTTTCTCTGAGTGTCCAGAGGAGAGCCTGGTTGGTCATACAGAGCTACGCCTTAATTGAATACATTAACAAGGAGAGAAACGCCTTCACTATAAGAGATTGAACATGATAATAATAATTTAGATTGCTGTCATATTCTGCCGTTTTGGCATCAGCCTTCTCCAAAGACATGTCTTTGCCTTTTCTTTCTCTGTCTTTGCTTTTTTTTATTTTTTGTCTGTCTCAGGTAATGAGTCTGTATCTTGGCTGCTTTGCAGTTTTTGTTGTTACTTCATTGTGGTTTTCTATTGGATTAAACGCTGTAACTCTGTGACGTCATCATGCATTGTCGTTCCTGATTGCCACACGCTGCTCGCCGGAAGAACCCGGGAAATAGGAAGAAAGAGAGAGCCAAGCTTTTTCCAAATTAAGCTAACTTAGTAATTTCTTCCTTTAACACCAGCCAGGCCTCAAAACATTCAGACTCCGTGGGAATCCCACTGAAAAACAGATTTCCTGCACTTCAGCCTGAGCCTCTGAGGGAAACCTCACCTTCAAACATCAACAATGAGACAAGACCAACACATCCACCCCCAAAGCCCCAAAGGACAAAGCGACTACAAGAAAAATGAAAGGTATCCCAAAAGTGATTATTGTTGGTCAGAGAACTATAATGTCTTAAGTGAGAATAGAAAACATAAAAAAAGGAGGAGGTGTGGCTTCAATATTTAAGAATTTCATAAATTGTAGTAAAATTTCTTTGGGTCACTTCACTTCTTTGAGTATCTTGGAATTGAGGTAAAAGGCCTCAAACGAACTTTAACACAAAACTCCAACATATGAGAGATAGAAGTTCATTCAACTCAGCAAAGAAATTTTTCACATATGTATTGATTATGATTGTTTAATAATTGTCAGTGAGTTCAACATTCATGTTGACAACTCCTAAAACAGAGGGGCTAAAAAGCTCTAATATCTTAGAGACTTTTGGTCTAACACAACATGTCAAACAAGCAACACACACTCAAGGACACACACTGGACCTGGTTATCAGTAAGGGTGTGAATATTTCCAATGTCTCTGTAACTGATGTCGCCCTGTCGGATCACTTCCTGTTATATTTGAAAGTTCTTTATCCTTTAACCCACTTGGACAAACAGCTACTGTCACAAAATGCTCTTTCACAGAAAACAAAGTAGAAACTTTTCATCAAATCTACTCTTCTTCCTCACCCTTAAGCTGTAATGACATAGATAAGTTGGTAAAGGATTTTCAGTCTAAAGTTTCAGATATTTTGATTCTATTGCCCCAATTAAAATGAAGGTTCTGTCTGGTAAGAAGAAATCTCCATGGAGAAATGCACAAACAGTTAGATCTGCAAGACAACGAAATGGCGTAAAACTCAACTTTACGTTTATTATGAAATCTTTGTATCTATCGTTCAACACTAAAACATGTAAGGGAGGCTTTCTTTGCAGATCTCATAAACAAAATCATTAAAAAGCTCCAGCTTTATTTACAACAGTTGACAGACTCACAAACCCTCCTACGACGTTACCACCTGAATTTCAATCCAATGTCGCCTGCAACAAATTTTCCAGCTTCTTCTCAGAGAATTTTTTTAAAAAATCAGAGGACTAACTGCACATACTAATGCTGTGCCCAAACAAAACAAATACAGGAAAAATGATCCAATTTCAACTACTTAATTATAAAACCCTAGAAGAAATTGTAAGTCAATTAAGTTCAAATCCCAGCTGTCTGGATGTTCTACCCACACATTTCTTTAAAAAACTGCTGCCTGTTGTTGTTAATGAACTGATCCAAATTGTAACTCATCACTCTCTTCAGGCGTTTTCCCCCAGGCTTTGAAAAGGTCAGTTATCAAACCACTGATAAAAAAAGAACAATCTGGACAAATCACTACGGCAGAATTACAGGTCAGACTCCAAAGTTCCATTCATCACCAACGTTGCTGAAAAAGCTGTTTAAACAATTAAATAGCTTCCCAACAATAACCAACTACTTTGACTCCTTCCAGTCTGGTTTCCCATCTCACCACAGCACAGAGACTGGCATCGTAAAAGTATTCAATGATGTCCAGCACTGTGGTTCTCCACAGTGCTGATTTTGTTGGACCAGCACTGTTGACCACAACATTTTACTGAATGGACTGGAGAGTTGGGTCGGACTCTCCGGTCCAGTGCTGAACTGGTTTGAATCTTACATAAAGAACAGGGATTTCTTTATTTCAGTTGGAAACTTCTCATCAAAGAGGTCAAAGGTCACATATGGGGTACCCCAAGGTTACGCGGATGATACACAGCTCTACATTACCACTAGCTCTACATTGTCACCAGGAGACTCAGAACCCATCCAATCACTGAACAGATGCTTAGAACAGATAAATGTTTGGATGTGCCTAAACCTTCTCCAGCTGAACAGAAAAGAAACTGAAGTTATTATTTTTGGACCTAAAGAGGAACGATCTAGAGTTATAGATCTAGAGTTATAGTCAATGCACAGTTTCAGTTATTACAACTAAAAATCAGCGATCAGCCCGACACTTGGGAGTAGTGATGGACTCTGACCTGAACCTTCAGAGCCACATAAAGACAGTTACAAAGTCGGCCTTCTATCACCTGAAGAACATTTCCAGGATTAAAGGACTAATGTCTCAGCCAGATCTAGAGAAACTCATCCATGTGTTTATCTTCAGTCGTATGGATTATTGTAACGGCGTCTTCACAGGTCTGTCCAACAAATCAATCAAACAGCTGCAGCTGATTCAACATGCTGCTGTTCTTGTTCTCACTAAAACCAGGAAGATAGAGCACATAACACCAGTTTTAATGTCCCTCCACTGGCTCCCTGTAGCTCAAAGAATAGACTTTAAAATACTGTTGTTAGTTTATAAATCACTGAATGGTTTAGCACCACAATACATTAAAGATCTGCTGCTGTTGTATCAACCTTCTAGACCTCTCAAGTTCTCCGGTTCTGGTCTGCTCTGCATCTCCAGAACCAGAACCTAATGAGGAGAAGCAGCATTCAGCATCTATGCAGCACAAATTTGGAACAAACTTCCAGAAAACAGTAAAACAGCTGAAACATTGATTGTATTGTATTTGAAACATAATCAATTACATATTTAATGACGGAATCTGACTTAATGTTGTGTTTTGATTGTAGATTCTATGTTGAATTGTGTTTGTTTTGATGTAAAGCACTTTGAAATGCCTTGCAGCTGAAATGTGCTATACAAATAAAATTTTATTTGATTTTTGATTTGACAGTCTTGTCTGCTGCAGTCCCTGTTATCATATCATGCTAGCTAATGTTAGCATTAGGTAAAGTGAATATACTAGCCTTGTGTAATATTCACCTGTCCTTATGTTGAATTTATTAATCGTCACTCTTTTGTTGAGTTGCAAAATACCAAATGTATTTGGAGGAAATATATGTTAAAAAACTGACAAGTGACCATACAGATTATTTATTTACCAAGCACATAATCAGTGCTGTGGATGAGGGGAGACAATGTAACTCTTAAATATATATTTTCTTCCAGATGCAAAATGAAAAACCAAGGTGGTAGATCACAGGCCAAAGGAGAATATTCACCTAATTTCTGCCTTTTTTCAGTTTTATTTGGTGTGTCTGTGTCTCTTGTATTTAGTTTTTTTGTAATTATATGTAATATGCCTTTTGCTGTGTTATGTTATGAAATGAAGTTGGTGTTCTCCTAATTCCCTATTCCAGAACGACCAGCAGAGAGCAGCTGAAGCAGGATTGCTGAACAGAGCAATTCCTCCACCTGCAGTTTGGGACAGAGTTCTGAGATGGGGGCGGGGGGGGCGGGGGGGGGTCAGACTCTTACCTTGAGTCAGTGTTAACTAATAGGAACACATCTTACATTGTTCGTCTTTAAGCCCCGCCCAGGATGTTCATGTGAAATTTGCAAGCAAAAGTTTGAGAAGCGCAACCAAAAATTAGAAAAGTGACAACAAAGATTTCTGACTTGCACAAATAAAAGTTAGTATTGCAAATAACTTTTTCACTTCATGAGACAAAAAGTGAAAAAGAAGACCCCAATGATGAATGTGAATGTAAACTTTGCGTGTTCCTCGCCCGGACGCGGGTCACCAGGCCCCCACTCTGGAGCCAGGCCTGTAGGTGGGCTACGATGGCGAGCGCCTGGTGGCCAGGCTTTTCCCATGGAGCCCGGCCGGGCTTACCCCTGAGAGGAAACATGGGCCCCCCCTCCCATGGACCCACCACCTGTGAGAGGGGCCAAAGGAGTCGGGTGCATTGTGTGATGGGTGGCGGTCAAGGGAGGGGACCCTGGCGGTCCGATCCTCCGTTGCAGAAGCTAGCTCTTGGGATGTGGAATGTCACCTCTCTGATGGGGAAGGAGCCGGAGCTAGTGTGTGAGGATGAGTGTTTCCGGCAAGAAATAGTCGGTCTCATCTCAGAGCATGGCTCTGGTTCTGGAACCAGTCTCCTTGAGAGGGGCTGGACATACTTCCACTCTGGAGTTGCCCAAGGTGAGAGGCGTCGGGCAGGAGTGGGCATACTTGTTGCTCCCCATCTCGGCGCCTGTATGTTGGGGTTTACCCCGGTGAACGAGAGGGTAGCCTCCCTCCACCTACGGGTGGGGGGACGGGTCCTGATTGTCGTTTGTGCTTACGGGCCGAACAACAGTTCAGATTACCCACCCTTTTTGGAGTCCCTAGAGGGGGTACTGGAGAGTGCTCCTCCTGGGGACTCCCTTGTTCTGCTGGGGGACTTCAACCCTCATGTGGGCAATGTCTTGGACACTCGGGTGAAGAGAGGTGCGGAGCTGTCCACTGACCACTACCTGGTGGTGAGTTGGCTCCGCTGGTGGGGGAGGATGCTGGTCAGACCTGGCAGGCCCAAATGTGTTGAGAGGGTCTGCTGGGAATGTCTGGCAGAATTCCCTGTGAGACGGAGCTTTAACTCCCATTTCCGGCAGAACTTTGAACACATCCCGGGGGAGGTGGGGATATGGAGTCCGAGTGGACTGTGTTCCATGCCTCCAATTTTACCATACCATACCATACCATACCAGCTTTATTTATAAAGCACTTTAAAACAACCACAGTTGATACAAAGTGCTGTACAATCCAAAAACAAAAACACAACAAAATAAAAATAATTGTAATTAAAAGTAGTTTAAAAACAAAGACATACACTTTAAACTAGATCTCACTGGTGTTGAAAGCCAAGTTAAATAGATGGGTTTTAAGACGAGCTTTAAAAGTGGACAGAGAAGGGGCCTCTCTGACCTGCAAAGGTAAGTCATTCCATAATTTGGGGCCCATAACAGAGAAAGCCCTGTCCCCTCTGAGCTTCCTTTTTGTTCTCGGTACCTCCAAGAGCAGCTGATTTGCTGACCTGAGGGACTGATGGGGTATGTGGGGATGAAGAAGCTCAGTGAG
Source organism: Gambusia affinis (assembly GCF_019740435.1). Taxonomy (NCBI): domain Eukaryota; kingdom Metazoa; phylum Chordata; class Actinopteri; order Cyprinodontiformes; family Poeciliidae; genus Gambusia; species Gambusia affinis. Next base: position 188,218 of record NC_057878.1, on the reverse strand, counting down.
GTAAGCCGGGGCAAGATTATGCAATGATTTAAAAACAAACATAAGAATTTTAAAATGAATCCTAAAATATACAGGCAGCCAGTGAAGTGAGGCCAGGACAGGGGTCACATGGTCCCTTTTTCGAGTACCTGTCAACAAACGTGCAGCAGCATTTTGTACTAGCTGCAGACGTGAGAGCAGCGCCTGACTAACTCCCAGATAAAGTGCATTACAGTAGTCCAAACGAGTTGAAATAAAAGCATGGATCACTGTTTCAAAATGCTGCCTGGAAAGAAAAGATTTCACTGACGCCAATCGCCTTAAATGATAAAAGCTGGACTTAACCACGGCTCTAATTTGGCTGTCCATTTTAAAATCACTATCCACCTTAAAACCAAGATCTGTAATAACAGGTTTAAAATATTCCTCCAAAGGTCCCAGGTCAACAGAGGAGGACTCACAGGAGCCACTGGGTCCAAACACCATCACCTCTGTTTTGTTTTCATTAAAGTTTAAAAGTTCAAGGCCAACCAAGCTTTAATATCTCCTAGACAAGCCAGGAGATGTTTGATTGACAGTACATCCTGCTGCTTCATGGGCAAATAAATCTGACAATCATCAGCGTAACAATGAAAAGAAATCCCATGTTTCCTAAGGATAGAACCCAGAGGCAGTATATAAAGAGAGAAAAGCAGTGGGCCAAGAATTGAGCCATGTGGGACACCATAAGACATTGAGGCCAGAGATGATTCAGAGCCACTAATATTCACTGAAAAAGTTCTCTCCTCCAGGTAAGACCTGAACCATTTAAGAACAGTGCCATCAATACCAACAATGTGGTGTAATCGCGATATTAGAATGTTGTGGTCTACTGTATCAAAGGCAGCAGTTAGGTCAAGTAACATCAGAACAACATGGTGACCAGAATCACATGCAAGAAGGACGTCATTAAAAACTCTAATCAAAGCAGATTCTGTACTATGGAGAGTTTTAAAACCTGACTGAAATACCTCCATGATGCCATTGTCATCTAAAAACTGTGTCAGCTGACAATACACAATTTTCTAAGACCTTAGAAAGAAAAGGCAGCTTCGAAATAGGCCGATAGTTAGCCAGAACAGTAGGATCAAGGCTAGGTTTTTTAAGCAGTGGCTGCACTACTGCATGTTTAAAACTAGCGGGAACCACACCTGAAGACAGGCTGCTATTTATAATTGCAAGAACAGGCTGCCCTATACTAGGAAAAATATCTTTAAAAAGTCGTGGAGGCACAGGATCCCGGGGGGAACCTGATAGCTTAATGTGGCCAACCACATCCTCTAACAGTGAGACAGTCACAGGCTCAAACTGATTGAAAGCAGCCGAGCAGGGGACTGAAATTGAAGGGTCAGAGTCAGGAGCTGTGATACGAGCCCTGGTACTACCAACCTTTTCAATAAAGAAATGCATAAAATCATCACACAGCTCAGGAGAAGCTTCCAAGCAGGCATTCTGAGAACTATTTAGCACAAAGTCAATGGTGTTAAACAAAACACGTGGATTATGACTGTTTGAAGAAACGATATTTGCCAAATATTCCCTTTTTGCCTCTTTAACTGTGCTCTGGTAGAGACGCCAACAGTCTTTTAAAATCTGAAGAGTAACTTGCAGTTTATCCTTTTTCCACCTGCGTTCAACACGACGACATTCCTTCCTTGCAGCACGAGTTCTGTCATTAAACCAAGGCTCAGGTTTAATCCTGGGGTGCCTGGTTTTTAATGGAGCAACCGAGTCCAGGATGGTTTTACAGGAAGAATAAAACCAGGACCAGAGCTCTTCTGTGTCGAAGTGGAGGAAGTCAAATAATCCACAGAGCTGAAGAAAAGCAGTAGAAAAATGAGTGGCAGTGGAAGGGTTAATAATGCGACAGCGCCGAACAGCAGTGCGAGTTTTTACTGAGGTAGGTGTCAAAGTAACAGTGAATAAAACAGGCCGGTGATCCGAAAACACAGAGTCACAGATTTCCAAGTTAGTCACAGGCAGACCGCAGGAAATGACCAGGTCCAGTGTGTGTCCATGTTCATGTGTAGGGCCGGATACGGCCTGTACCAGGTTAAAAGAGTCCAAAAGGGTTAAAAAGTCCTTTACCAGAGGCTTATTTGGACAGCACACGTGTATATTGAAGTCCCCAACAATAAGAACATGGTCATAGTTAGTTAAAATCCCAGATAAAAAATCAGAAAAGTCGCTTATAAAATCCTTATCATATTTGGGGGGCCGGTAGACTACAGCACAGAAAACTGGGTCTACGATCTCATCTCAAAAGACGAAACTCAAAACTGGGGAATGATGTCTGTAAAAAACACTGCTTACATTTGTAGTCCTGTTTGTAAACAGTCGCTGTGCCTCCGCCTCTCCCCGAGGCCCGTGGTGAGTTAAAATAAAAACAATCCGCTGGTACAAGCTCAGATAGAGCACTGGACTCACCAACACTCAGCCACGTCTCAGTCACACACAGAAAATCCAGGTTGTGGTGACCAAAAAAGTCCCGAAGAATAAAAGTTTTATTCTGGCGACCTGGCGTTTACCAGGCCAATCCTAACAGGAACTTGATCCTGGGCTCCGACAAGTCGGGAAACCCGGGACAGCGGTCTCAGGTTTTGGTAACTCCGACGGCGCATATAGAGCCGAGAAAAGCAAGGGCGGCGGCGTAAAGGAACTTCAACGCCGACCACTGGCACCAAGTAAACACCAACGGGATCCAAGAAACGCCGAGGCACCCGAGAGCCCAGGAACGATCCTTGCGATGCTCGAGCAAAAGCAGAACAGTGCGTCATGTAACACTTCAGCTTCACCAGCCGGCCGCCTACCGTCTACGACGCACACGACTCCTCCGTGGAAGCAGCTCAGGAACCCGGAACAAGTGGCTCGGAATCTCCGACAGAAGCGGGGGCAAAGATTGTCGGCCCGCAACATTGAATAACTCCATATCCTGGACCAAAGGTTGGAGGTCTAGTAGTGTGTTACGATCATACACCAGCAGAGACTCAGTTCCATAGATGACACAGGACAAAAACAGTATAAACATCAGCAGACGTAAGAATGACAGACGAGCAGCCACACACACCGGCGCCATCTTGTTCCATCTTGCGCCAATTTTGAGGCAACCTATCGGACCTGTGGCCGTAAGGTTGTCGGTGCTTGTCGTGGTGGCAACCCTCGAACCCGTTGGTGGACACCCTCAGTGAGGGATGCCGTCAGGCTGAAGAAAGAGTCCTATTGGGCATTTTTGGCCTGTGGGACTCCGGAAGCAGCTGATTGGTACTGGCAGGCGAAGTGGCTTGCGGCCCGGGTGGTTGCTGAGGCAAAAACTCAGGCATGGGAGGAGTTCGGAGAGGCCATGGAGAAACACTTTCATACAGCTTCGAGGCGATTCTGGGCCACCATCCGGCGTCTCAGGAGGGGGAAGCAGTGCAGCACCAACACCGTCTACAGTGGGGATAGTGTGCTGCTGACCTCAACTCGGGATGTTGTGGGCCGGTGGGCAGAATACTTTGAAAACCTCCTGAATCCCACCAACATGCCTTCTATTGTGGAAGCTGAGTCTGGGGACTCTGGGTTGGGCTCTCCAATCTCTGGGGTCGAGGTTTCCGAGGTGGTCAAAAAGCTCCTCGGTGGCTCCTCGACCACAAATACGATCAGGATATCTGACATCACCACTACAGATACCCCACTGGCAATGGAGAACCATTATTTTTCAATTGTTGATGCGAAGACTTTATGCCTGTATGCTAGTACAGTAGTAGTCTAGCACTACATTAGCATGTGTTTGTGAGACATCCACGCACGTTGTAGCTGCACTATTGCAGTGGTTATAAAACTATTTTAGACAACTAAAAGGGAAAACAAGATCTAGTGATCTACGATCAATTGTTTTGGTCTTTCAAGTTCGGCGTTACAGACAGATACGCTAAAGGGTAGCCTAAGTTTAATGAAGTTGAAAAACAATGTGTTTTCTTTAATGTTACTTTTCCGGCTATGTTTGTTTATAATTCTTGAAAAGTTCAACCTTTTAGATTTTTAGTTATGACAGTTTGTTAATTGTTCGAGTTTCGATTGGTTTTGTCTGATCGAATGTAGGGGAATGTAACGGTTTTGCTCCTCCATACAACATAGGAGACGAAAGTAGTAACATTGTGTCTGTGTTTTCATTATTCCCCTACAGGTAAAGTTTATTCATAAGGTGTAACTTTAAAGCTATCGATTACATTCTTTTAATGAACAGGGAGCATTGTGGTGACTGTGATAACTATAGTCTAAGACAGGGGTGTCAAACTCCAGTCCTGGAGGGCCGCTGTCCTGCAGTTTTTAGATGTGCCACAGGTACAAAATACTGGAATGAAATGGCTTCATTATCTCCTCCTTGTGTAGATCAGTTCTCCAGAGTCCTGCTAATGAGCTAATTATTCTATTCAGGTGTGGTGGAGCAAAGTCACATCTAAAGGTTGCAGGGCAGTGGCCCTCCAGGACTGGAGTTTGACACCTGTGGTCTAAGAGCTACTATACTCATCTTAACTTTCTGGTTAGCCGCGTCCTGTGTGTGTTAGGTTTATTTTACTGTGATGGCATAACCGGAATGTGTGTAATGTTTACTCAATATGTGACAGTGTAGTGTCTGAAACTGTTTTGAAATATTACCATTACAACACTGGAGACGAAAGTAGTAACATTGTGTCCGTTTTTTCATTATTCCCCTACAGAGTTCTTACTCCTAAGGGGCGTAATACTATTACGTAGAATGGGCAACAGCCAATGAAAAGCCAATGCCCTCTGGTAAGGTCCATAGGAAAAAAAAACACATTAACAATAAACACCAGACTGCAGTTTGTTATGTAATTACTTAGGCTGAATCAAGGCAAGCTGCCACGTTATGTCTTGGAAATCAAAACTAACAAAACTGGCTACATTTCATCGACTTAAACTTTTTTTTGTCAAAGGCAGTGATGTCAGTAACGCGTTACTGACGTCGGACCACTTTTTTCAGTAACAAGTAATATAACGCGTTGCTATTTCAAATCCAGTAGTCAGACTACAGTTACTTATCAAAATCACTTTGCATTACTGCGTTACTATCTTCTTTTGTTATTTAATGGTATTTCCTCTACCCGTCTTGTCGAGTGACCGACGTCTCTATGCAACAGAAATGTAAACAATGGAGGGAGATGAGCATTTTGTTGGTGGAAAAACTGGAACTATTTTGAGTTTCTGTCGACAAGTCCGATTATTATAAACGGCTTTGGGCTTCATTTTTTAAAAGTCGCTTGCAGATTTAATGAGTGGCGGGTTGAGCCTTTTTGGGCTCGTTTTTGAACGTGAAGTTACTCATTTGGGTTTGGAAATGAGCAGAGACTCATAATAAATCCCAGAATTTATCCGTCATTAAGGTAGTTTTACTCAGTCTCTCTCTCTCCATCATTTCCCGGATGATCCGTCCCGCTGTGTCTTTGTTAATGTCAAGTTAATGTTTTACCTCTGAATGACGTTGAGCTTCACGTTGCGCTCCAGAAAACTGCAAACATCGAGACCAATATGAACAGCGCAATAAACGTGAAAACAGCCACGAATGAACGTGTCCGTAGTTGGCAATAATTATAATGGCAAGTTAACGCAATTCTAATTATTAATATTAAGATAAGTGTCACAAATCTGTGCAGCCATCTCAGCGGTGGAGCTGCAGGAGGAGCTCTGTGCGCTGAGCTTTGACACCAAATGCAGGGCCGTAACCAAGAACCTGGAGGCTTGGGGGAGGGGAGGGGGGTTGAAATTCTTTTTAGAGTTTTCCAGACAACAGTGGACCACACAAATTACTCACGTTTTTGTTTTTTTTGTACAATCTCCTCTTCAGTTCAACCTTATCAGTGGAGACACATTGTTGATGTTACCATTATAAAATAGCTGATAATTAAGAATTGGCAAAGCTCAATGTGATTTTCACAGTAGGTGGAGCGTTGTTGTTAGCAGCTGCTGAAAGTAACTAAAAAGTTACTTTTAGTGTAACTTAGTTACTTTCCAAATCAAGTAGTCAGTAATCTAACTAAGTTACTTTTTCAAGGAGTAATCAGTAGTCCGATTAAAGTTACTTTTTCAAAGTAACTATGCCATCACCAGTGATGGCATAGTTCACTCCGCCTCCTGTGAAAATCACATTGAGCTTTCCAAACCCAAATGAGCAACTTCACATTCAAAAACGAGCCCAAAAAGGCGCAACCCGCCACTCATTAAATTTGCAAACGACTTTTAAAAAATGAAGCCCAAAGCCGCTTATAATAATCGGATTTGGCGACAGAAACTCAAAATAGTTCCAGTTTTTCCACCAACAAAATGCGCATCTCCCTCCATTGTTTACATTTCTGTTGCATAGAGACGTCGGTCACTCGACAAGACGAGTAGAGGAAATACGATTAAATAACAAAAGAAGATAGTAACGCACAGTGATTTTGATAAGTAACTGTAGTCTGACTACTGGATTTGAAATAGCAACGCGTTAGATTACTGGTTACTGAAAAAAGTGGTCCGACGTCAGTAACGCTGCTACAAATTAACGCTTACATTGACATCACTGCCTTTGACAAAAAAAGTTTGTAGAGGAAATACGATTAAATAACAAAAGAAGATAGTAACGCACAGTGATTTTGATAAGTAACTGTAGTCTGACTACTGGATTTGAAATAGCAACGCGTTAGATTACTGGTTACTGAAAAAAGTGGTCCGACGTCAGTAACGCGTTACAAATTAACGCGTTACTGACATCACTGCCTTTGACAAAAAAAAGTTTAAGTTACTGACATCACTGGCCATCACTGGTCAAAGGTAGTAAATATCTCAATTATATTTAGCTCTCTAACTCATACTAATGAGAAGAGTTTGAAACGGCACTAGCCGACAGCTCAATGTGTGGGAGCCGAGATCAGATGCAGATAGAGCAGAAAGAAAAACAGAAAGGTTGGTATGCTTTTATTTCTTACTATCAACTGGATATTTTTCCAGAAAAACCAAGGTTTTTTTATTAAGTTATCATTAACTTAAAGTTATTATACTTCCCAAATATTCATTATTTCTACCTACTTGTTGGTTCTCAGCTAACTATTAGGTAGAAATAATGAATAGCTTTCTACCTACTTGTAGAAAGATACAAGTAGGTATCATGAGAAAACCAAGGACATGGTTTTCTCATGTTTAAAAAGGTTTAAACATGAGAGGTTTAAAAATAAAGCAACTTAAGTTATAATTTAAATAGCCCATAACCTGTATTGAGAGCCACTACAAAAAAATTATATTTATGAGGAATTTCATTAAATAGTCACTTATTAAAGCTTTTTATTTAAAGGTGTAAAGGTGTAGCAGAGATTAGATCAGTGACACTGAACCAAACTCATATCTGAACATTTAAACTTTAGTTTGACTTATGTGGGTCTCAACAGTTTGTTTACTGAGACAAACATGTTTAATGTGAATTACCTCTTATTAGTCATTTGGTCCTACAGCTTAAACACATTAAAAACTTTTAACTTGGCCGACCCCCAGTAATGAGATAGGATTTCCTCCCTTTAACTCAGGGGTCTTAAACTCCAGTCCTGGAGGGCCGATGTCTTGCAACTTTTAGATGTGCCTCTGCTGCACCACCTGAATAGAATAATTAGGTCATTAAGGCTCTGGAGAACTGATCTGCACAAGGAGGAGGTCATCAAGACTTTTCATTCCAGTGTTTTGTACCTATGGCACATCTAAAAACTGCAGGACCTGTCCTGCAGTCAAACTCCTGTCCTCGAGGACTGGAGTTTGAGACCCCTGGTTTAACTGATTAAATTTGTAAAACAACCAGTTTCATCAACAAATGATTTCTGGTTCTGAGAATAGGGGAATTACTTCGAAACTCATTTTAAAAATAACCAAAAACATGCTAAGTATCTGTTTCAATTGCACTCGAAATAGATTTTAAAGTTGGAGCTGGAACTGAGCCAGAAATGGGATATTCAGACGAGTCAAGGTGTCTCTCTTTCAACTCCCCCGACTCACCGTCTCTCACCCAGCGCATGAAGTCCTGCACGGTCTGGTTAAGGCTGACCTGCTGAAACACCACAGGCTTGAAGTTTCTTTGTTCAAATGACCTGATGAGGCGAACTGTGACCACAGCTGGAACATCCAAGTCCTCCGGATAAGATAATCTTTCACCGGCCATCCGTCCAGAAGAACACACACAAAAAGTGTAGAAAAACAAACCTCTACTCATGTGGAAAACAGAAACTAGAAGTTTAAGACCAGACGAATCGATCCATGATTCCTTCTACCTTGTCGAGTGGATTCATACTCTTAAGTGTCACCACCTGGCGGTGTGGAGGACGTCCTCAGTCGTGACATAATAATATGCAGCGATACCAAACATTTCAGGCGTGTTTAATGAATTAATATACTTTATTAATCTTAAAGAGAATTTTACAAATAAAGCATAGTGTCAGTGAAACATTACGGAGTATAAGGTTAAAATTCCCTCTTATATCCTGATTTGAGGTTTTTATTTTATGTTTGTTACGTTGGATTGACACATGAAAGAGGTCTTGTGTGAAATTCTGTTCCTCCCGTCTCAGGAGTGATCGGTGCCGCCAGAGAGGATCCGTTCATTTATCGGCGTTTCTGGTCGATTTCTCGGCACAACAACTCATATAATCATGCCAGGGTTGTGACTTTCAGTTTAATCGACAGCTGCTGTTTAAAAAAGAAGCAGTAACAAAATTGTAAAATAAATAAAGAGAGAATCGGTCTTCTTCCTATTTTTATCACTTAAGCCTGATAAATAAAGGTCAGTAACCAAACACAGTTTTCCAACACACTGTATCTATTTATATTTTTTTATTGCTAATATTGCTAATATTTATTGCTAATATATTTTTATGGCTGATAGCAGGGCACAAAGATTACTTCCTGAAAAGATGAGAGTGTAGGCTTTCTGGAAAATTATTGTTATAGCCTCAATTAGCCAAAGCGCAATAATCAACAACCAGAATTAAGTTAATTATTGATATTTATTGTTGCATAGATAAAACGGATTCCCCGCTAACTTTATCCGTCGTTGTCAACCCCGGTAATGGGGATCACGCCAAACAAGATATAACAATTCAGGGAAGTGCCAAAAAAAACAAAACAATTAAACAAAAACCAACAAAATAAATGAAAGGTTGTCAGCCCGCCCTCACAAATACTACGAAAAGAAAACAATCATAACTGGGTGGACTAACAACAAAGAAAACCCAAACGCTAAAAGGACAGCAGGAGGCAGTGCAAAAACTGTAAAACAAAACAAAAAAAATTGTTATATTCTTATTAAATCATTTTAATCAAATCAACCTAAAACACATTAAAACACTGCCTACCTGTGTTGCATAAATCAACACTCCCAGCTCAACCCGTGGAGTAGCCGATCTGGTGCAACCCTGACAAAAATATAAAACAATATATAAACATACAATTAGTTTTTATTAAAAAAGACCAAGTATAAAACCTACCTGTGATGCCACCTCTTACATTATGTTCTACTGTAAAATATGCTGGATAAAAGACATTTCTATCCATAAAAAACATTTCTAATTTTTGCTGGCCCAATCATACTATACTATAGTATTTGCTATAGTAACTGTAGCAATCATTGAGATTTTGAAAACATTTGCTCATTATTATTTGCCAGAGTAAAAGTGGAGGCGGGGGGAATTTCAGCTGCCTGAAATAATCTGTTCCCCCTCCATTTCATAGGATTAAATTAATTTAACTGTGCTTATTCGTCTCTTGATGAACAACAAATTCTGCAAGTTTAAAATATTTGCTCATTAATTGCTAGATTTACCAGGGAGAACAACATATTTTAGCTGCTTGAAATTATCCATTTCCTCTCCATTTCATAGGAATGGACAATATGTGAATTTTCAGCACCACATTCAATTTTCAGCCTCATTTGCTTTGGTACAGCATAGAAATGTTGAGAAGCAGTAGTTCATGAATCACTGTCACAGTCCACCATGAGAGAAGATTGATGGACGGTCCCACCCACCAGGTCATCTACTTGTGCAAGTTTTACATCAGTCACCTACCTGTCGGTTGCCAACTCCATCCATTTTCTGTCCCTGGTGGGGTCAGGAGGGGTTCTGATGCCTATTTCCAGCGAACTTTTCAGGCGAAATGGTTGCCAACTTAGTGACCTTTTTGCTATATTTTGCACACGCACAAAACAAATCAGCAAGTCAGGTTTTTTAAAGATCGGTGATCACCCAGAAAATTGCAATCAGTGCACCTCTGCTTTCTTTCCTTTTTTTTCTCACTTTTTATTCAGATTTTTCAGTGCAAGTCACATTACATACATTACATATAATATATTTTACAAACTACATGTACAACCTCACATATTGTGCTCCATAAGAGGCTTTGTTTGTCCACAGTCTTAAAAAAATAAATAAATAAAAGTGAGAATCTCTTATTTATCAATGTAATCTCCATCAGCTGTGGTTTGAAATGAGTGTTTGAATTGGGGACCATTTTTTAAGAGGATGTCACTTTTCAGCTGTAGTTTTGCTGTAATTTGTTCCATGTGCTACACCTCTCCCCTCCCTCCATCCCTCATGTTCTTCCACTGACAGACTGCGGGGGGCTGACGTTTCAGCCATGGGTCCATGATCATTTTCTTTGCGGAAACAAAGAAATTTATGTCTTTAAGACATAAATCTTACTGTAATCTTAAATTTTATTTAGTATTGTTAAAGATGGCTCTAAGGGTGCTGTAATGCCCAGGCACATAGTCATTTCCTTTTGTATCCCTTTCCAATAGGTTGATAGTTTTCGCTGCTTTCTTTTTAAAATTGCAATCTGTCTGTAGAACAGTTGATTACTGGAATGAATGTAAAGACCGTTACTGCAAACTAAATATATTTAGTAGTTATTAAAGAAATACTTGAACATCTTGAATGTCTGTTCAACAGAGCATTCCTTGGGGTGGAGGAGGAGGGGGAAGAAGGGGGGGAGTTGGGGGCGTTATATTTTATTATGTAGAAGATATAACCTCCAAAATTACAAGAAATAAAGCTTGATTTCTTATGTGCAATAAGTCAATATAATATATGAATTCCCTTCTCTGAAATGAATGGGAAAAAATTAAGATTTTCAATTTATTTGACATATTTATTTGCAACTACGAAATAGTAACATAAGCATTAAACTCTTGTCGGTCAGGTGATTTTTATTTTAATTAAATACGTTTCATACATGCTTGATCTTTCATGCGTAGAAGTCAGAGTAAAACAGATGCCTCACGTTTTGCAAACGAATGTTGTAACAATAAAGTTAAAATAAAAAATAGTGCTCGGAAAGGCGTGTCTAAACTTTGAACTGTGGTCCCAATGAGAGAAGGAAGGAGCGCTGAGCTAACCCTCCATTGTCGGCTCGTTGCACGTCGTCAGTAGATTCACACAGCAGTTGAGGAACGTGACTGAAAATGACAGACCTACAAGTGAGTATGAATACACTGACTAAAGTGTGAAGCGTATTCTAGCACATTAAACAAGTGGGGAGTTTAGTTCAGTGGTGTATGTGGTGTTTAGCTTCTTCACAAGGAAACAAATCCCTTTTCCAGCCAGGATCCTTTGGTTTAGAAAAATAAATAATTAAAAGGGAGCTGTTATCGGGAAGAGTGTTTTTCTGGTGGCACGGGTTTAAAAATGATCGTTGGTGTAAATGTTCATCAGGTTTTATATCTGCCGCTGGCCGTAACAAAGAGCAAGCCTTATCAACCCACCACCTATTAACCTTGCTGCTACTGTGACTAACGGCACGTATGATCTTATTAATAAGTAGACCGGAAGTCTATTATGAAAAGTGTCCTTTCGTTACGTCACCACAAACCGCTGATCATAGATCAGACACGTGTTCATATTTCTGGCTGATCAATAGGCTGCTGTCCTGGAGGAATATGTTTTCGAACACAATAACAATAACATGATGACTATATTATACAAACTGGTGTCAATGTTGTGGGTTAGTTTGTCAAGAAGCCTGATTAAAATACTTCAAAGCTAAACCGTATGTGCATGGGGAAATATCCAAAGTCCATAGTTCCAACAGCTTACCTAAATTATTATCAATAATAATACGTGTTCTGTAACAATAAAAGGTATTAACATAATCAAACATTTTGGCAGGTACAAGTACTTACAGGGGTCCCCAAAGTCTGTCGGCCTCCTGCATGTTTTAGTTTTGTCCCTGATTTAACTGACCTGGATCAAAAGAAGAACATTGACATGCTGAGAAGGTTGTTGGTGCCACCAAGGAGAGAACTAAGACATGCAGGATGCCGGCCCTCCGGGACCCCCTTTACATGGGGGAATTTTTCTGCCATAAATCAAAAGCACACATTTTCAGTCTGAAAACTTGTAATACTTTTGCTTACATTTCATTTTGAAAGCAGGATTACATATTTCTTCTCAAAACTTGTAATGTTTACTCAAACCTTTCACCTGGCAGCCCAGAGAAGGAGCCGGACTAGTTACAGGTAGCAACTGTGACATTATTCACAAAGTGTGAGTTAATTGTAGTCTGATTGTAAACTGTATCAGCCCAGCCGCCTCGCTCTTTTCTCTCTGTCGGTGGTACAGCGGTGATGTCAGGGACTGACGGCTGAGTTATAGTCGCTTTCAACAGTTTGGGTTCAGCGCGTTTTTGAGCCACGACAGCAGTATGGTGTTTATAGTTAATAGGCTCCAGGCTCTGAGTTGAAATTGACCAAGTGTCAAAATGATCCGAACCCATCCCTGGTTCTGAACTGTTTTGAATTTGTGTCATTTCATCATTAGTGACCAGCAGCCTGATGTTTCTGTTGTTCTCTTGGTTTGTTGAACTTCATGTCAGATGGATTTCAGAATGACAGTCGCTCTCTGTGGTGTTGAAACTTGTAAGCTCCGCTGTTGCAGGCATATCTATGTTGTAAAGTTAAATGAGCTTTGTTATTTGGGTTAGTCATTAGCCCCACCCCCTGGCCCGACTCTGACTTGTTCCGCTAGTGGCCATATCCGAATTCAGGGAATGCAGGCTTTGAAGGACCCATCTACCTAGGAAGGGTCCTTCGCAGGCCGCGAATAAATGAAGACCGAAAGAAAAAAGCTGTGAATTCAAACAGCTCTGGCCTTCAGCCAGCTAGACATTGCGGGGTGTGTGGCCGTGTTTTCTAGAACTCGCAGTGCAAGTCGTAAATTCTACTCTTCTTTTGGGTCAGGGGTTCCCAAACTTTATCATGCCAAGGCCCCCTTACACCAGTACATTTTCAGCTGAGGCCCCCCTCATATGAAACATGCGTAAACACAATGTGTAAGTTACAACAACAGAATTAAAAAATGAGTGAGCAAACCATCTAAATAAAAACACATTTATTTTGTAAAGATGAAGTCACAATTATATTTTATTAACCTTTAATTCATTAATTTAATAAATAACATATAACAATAATATAGGCCCACCACTTTAATTTTAACAACCTTTTTTTAAACAATGAACTTCTTTATACCTTGCAAAAACAGAAAGATTTGTGAACAAAATAAAAGTTTGTCCCAAATTAAACATGCAGGCATTTTATATAATGCAGACCAAACAACAAATGTAGGCTACATGAGAGAGAGAGAGAGACAGAGATATACCATGCTAATGGGAGCAGTGGGCCTGATGGCTTCTACACAGTTTGTCAAGTCTGGGCTTGATGTCTGTCAGAGCAACACGCATGTCATTCTCCACATTCAAACGTGATCTGTGTTTAGTTTTCAGTACTTTTAAAGTTGAAAAGCCAGACTCACACAAGTAAGCGGTTGCAAATGGAAGGAGACATTTCAGAGCCCTTTCAGCTAGGGTGGGAAACTCTTGTCTTACATACAGCCAGAAATTTGGGAGAGAAAGGGTTTCAAATTTGACTTTTAAGTCCCATGAGGTGGACATTTCAATCAGTTCCTCCTGTGTTTTTAAGTCCAGAGAAGAGCCAACATCATTGGCAAAGGGGGTCCTGACCCAGTTTAGCTGAGAGTTGTCAAGGTCAGGGAAATAGTCTGAAATATCCCTGGAGGTGTTCCAAGTGTGACAGTATCAAAGGGGAAATGGTGTCCAAATCACCACCAGATGACAACTCTTGGTGTCGTTGCGGGAACATTTCTGTAGTCCCTTCTTGCACCTTGCTTGCCCATAGGACGACTTTCATGGAAAACGCACGTACTTTGTCTTGCAGATGCAGTATGTATGTTTCACGTCCTTGCATGCTTTGGTTCAGTAAATTTAGATGGTGAAATATGTCTGCCAAATATGCAAGCTTCAGAAGCCATGGTGCATCTGTGAAACGGCTTGCCAGCTGATGTTTTTCAGACGCAAGGAATTCAGCGATCTCTGTCCGCATCTCGTATACACGGTTTAAAACTGCCCCTCGAGAAAGCCAGCGTACATTTGAATGCAGCAGCAATCCTTTAAACGGAGCTCCCATTTCGTCACACAGAATGCCAAAGAGTCGGTCTTTCATGGGGCGACTTTTAATAAGGTTAACCACCTGCACGGTCTCCTGCAGTACTTGGTTAAGCTCGTCATCGATGCGTTTAGCCACAAGGGCTTCGCGATGGAGCATACAGTGTGTGAAAATGACGTGTGGGGCTTTCTGTTTTATTAGCACAGTCACTCCGCTGTGTCTCCCTGTCATAGCTGCAGCCCCATCCGAACAAACTCCAACACAACGGGACCAATCAAGTCTATTTGTCCTCATATAATTGTCCAAGACACCAAAAATCTCCCTCACCATGGCCCTATGTTCAAGCGCTTTGGAGAACAGTATTTCCTCTGCAAACTTTTCTCCTTGAAGGTACCTAACGTAGATGAGCAGCTGCGCGGCATTAGCCACACCAGTGCGGCATTAGCCACACCAGTGCGGCATTAGCCACACCAGTGCGGCATTAGCCACACCAGTGCGGCATTAGCCACACCAGTGCGGCCTTAGCCACACCAGTGCGGCCTTAGCCACACCAGTGCGGCATTAGCCACACCAGTGCGGCATTAGCCACACCAGTGCGGCATTAGCCACACCAGTGCGGCATTAGCCACACCAGTGCGGCAGTAGCCCCACCAGTGCGGCATTAGCCACACCAGTGCGGCATTAGCCACACCAGTGCGGCATTAGCCACACCAGTGCGGCATTAGCCACACCAGTGCGGCATTAGCCACACCAGTGCGGCATTAGCCACACCAGTGCGGCATTAGCCACACCAGTGCGGCATTAGCCACACCAGTGCGGCATTAGCCACACCAGTGCGGCATTAGCCACACCAGTGCGGCATTAGCCACACCAGTGCGGCATTAGCCACACCAGTGCGGCATTAGCCACACCAGTGCGGCATTAGCCACATCAGTGCTTTCGTCCAGTTGCAATGCGAAATAGTCACTTGCTTGTACCTGGTCCAAAAGTTGATTAGAAACGTCCCCTGCCATGTCACTTATTCGCCTACACACCGTGTTGTCCGAAAGTGGTATCGCATCCATTTTCTGTGCCGCGTCCTCACCAAGCATTTCCCGAACCATGTCTTTGCTTGCTGGAAGTAAGAAATCTTCTCCGTCGGTGTAGGGCTACTTTGCCTGAGCTATGTGGTACGATGCCGCATAGGATGGTCTCAGTGCTCTCTTGGAGACGTTAGCTTGCTGCACAAATCTTGTCGTCTGCTTCGTTATTTGTTCCTCCTTGCGTTTGAAATATTCCACTGACTTTTCAGCCTCCGCTGGATGTTTCTGTTGTAAATGCCGTTTAAGTTTGGACGTTTTTAAGACCTCGTTTGAAAGAATTTCAAGGCATAGCACACATTTAGGGCACTCCTGTCCATTTTTGTGTGTGATCGTAAATCCATAGTTAATATAGTCCTTTACATACTTCCTCAACTTTTTTGCCCAGTTGCAGCTCCTCTGTGTTTGATCAGATGTTTGTGGATTGGTGGGGTCTTCGCCAGGTCCTCTTCTTTTCAAAAACTTGTCCATGTTTGCCTGCTATCTGTTTAGCAGTATTATTTTCACGAAGCTAATGTCGGCGCAAGGCTAGTCAGGTTTGTTTACGAGTGCGTCATGGTCATGGCTATGCCAACCAATTAGAAAGAGATGCAAAAAAGAAAAGAACAAAAAAGAAAGAGATGCATTATTTAAAAATATTATTTGTAAGTTTTATGTGAATGATTTTCATAATGCAGTTATACCCAGACAGGAATATTTTAATTATTTTTATTTAATAAAATAATTTAATGTATAACTTCTTTTTTTTTCCTCCATCTTCCCGCGGCCCCCCAGGCGCCCCCTTGCGGTCCCCCAGGGGGCCGCGGCCCCCACTTTGAAAACCACTGTTTTAGGTGAACTCTCCACTAAAATGACCAAAATTGCTTCCCAGAACATTAATAAGTCACTCAAGTCTAGAACTCACCCGTAAAAGAAAGAAGTAACTTCTAAGACAGACCACGGCTACATCATGGACACTTCCACTCAAAATAAAAGAGAACGAGGCGACTCTGCATCCTCAACGCCAAGCAAGACACCTGGAGAAAAGCGACGCAGGTCAGTTGAAGAGGAAGAAGTGGAGGAAATATCTCTCAGAGATATAATGAACAGTAGTATGACGCTAGGAGAAAAAGTGGACAGTATTGAACAACAGGTGACACACAGCAGTGTTTTGCTTGCTAACCTAGCCAAGATGGTGGAGTTCAATGCTAATGAAGTTAAAGAATGCAAGGCAAAGGTTAAAGAGCTGGAAAAGCAAAATGGAAAAACTACAAGAGGGGAATGCTGATCTTAAAAAGAGGCTTAGAGAACAAGACAGATACAGAATGAGAGGGAGCCTTCGCATAAAAGGCTTGAAGGAGGAGAAAGACGCCAGGCTTTAGTCATCAGACTCTGAAAGCACATCGTTTCTGAATCTGCGTCAAGGCTGGAGGAGGATGTGGATGTTGTTCACCGACTAGGACAAAAGATGGAGAACAAACACAGAAACATCATTGTGCTATTTACACAAACATTGTTTAAAAAAGAAATCTGGAAGAAGACCAAACAATCCACTTATTGCAAATGACCTGGGCATCTGGTTTGCTGAAATGCTATCCAAAGAAGACTGGGAAGAGAGAAATTGTGGCTGCACATTGATCAAACCAGGAATGGTGGCCTACTTCTGTGGCCCCTTTGAATATATTGATGGACACCAGATCCGACTGGAAGGTACACATGCTGAATAAGATGGAAATGTAGACTTTGTCAAGGGATTTACTGCTTCACCTCTTCAACTTAAGTTTTTCTACAGCTAGCTTACTGAATATCATTTCGTTCAGTTTAATTGAATTTTCTTTATCTTTTCTATTCAAGAACCTTTTTTGTTTATCATGTTGAATAAGAAAATTTCATTTGGTTCACTCATTGTTAGAGGTTTAAAAGACATTGTTAAAAGAAAAGCATTATTCTTTTTTCCGAAAGGACAGAAGTCCTTTCAAGGGACTCACTCTTCAAGTTCACACTGGCTAACAGTGGTGACCAAAGTTGATCATATAGTCCTCGTAGTAATTAATATTTATGGCTCTAATAATGACAGTTTAAACCAAACCTTGCTGGAAGAATTAACTGAAGATTTACTGGAATTTAAAACTTGGTACCTCAATGACCATGTTATTCTGGAACATGGTCATTGACTGGAACATGACTTTGAATGAATGGCTGGACAGGTGACCTCCAAGATTAGATAGTCTGTAAAGTTGGTCCAAAGTAAGTCAGCACTAAAACTGTTTTCTTTGATTAACAACTTTGACTTGCTGCAAACCTCTGTTGTTTTAAAAATAATTTTATGTATTTATTTATTGTACTGTCACACTATTTTATTTGTTGTTAATAGTATTTTGAACCTATGAATTCTGATATTTTGTGTTTAATATTGTTGCCTTGTTTGTTTGTAAAGTGTTCTAAATAGTCCTGTCAATTAATTGCACGATAAATTAAAACTATTGACGTCATTTTAATTATCTGCATTATCGTCTCTTCCAGCCTTTTTCTCTTTCTGTTGATGACACTGAATGAAAAAAGGTTCAACTCCGCTGCTCTCCACTGACCCTCCCTTCCTCATTTCCTCAGTGTAATGTCCAGTTCACACTACACCATCTTAGAGCTGTCAGCCCATTTTCAAAACCTGAGAGGTCACACATTAGCTGACAGAAATCCTAGGTATAACGGTTCGATCCTGCTGTGTGGTGTCCAGCAATGGGCAGAAAATAATGGCTACAAGTCCCGTTAATTCATTTTAAAACCAGTAATTAATCAATTCTTTACTACAATCTATCTGCAGTGCATGTGGCTCTAGTGTCAGTGTAACGTCCTGACTGAATGAAAATCATTATAATCTGTTTATGTCACCTTAACAAAGAACAGCTGAAAAGTTACCAGATTCATCAACTGTGTAGCAATTTGGCTCCAACTCCTCCCCTCATCATTTCTATATTCTTTGCACAAAATGTTTTATAAACATTAATGTTGTTTCCACATATCATCTCCAATGTCCGCTGGACACTACAGGATGATCAGTTATGAAATTACAAGCAACAATCTTAGAACGATCAAAGTTCTAAGATTGTCATAAGGGAAAAATGAACTAAGGTGTAGTGTGAACTATTGCATCAGGTAGTCGATGTTCCATCTTCTCTATTTAAATCTAATGATTACTGAAGGGCAATATGGTTTACAGTCTTCATAATCGGCACTCAAATTATTCATTTTTGTAGTAAAGGCTGTTCATAGTAAAACCAAACATTATACTGCTAAATAATATTGGTGTTTAACTTCCACTCATTTGGGGAAAGCTAGAGGAAGTTTTTAAAACAATGTGCTGGGAGTGAGGCGTTCTCTCCTGGTAGACCGAACCTGGAGTGAAGGGAGCTGGCTGTTGATGCAGTGGGAAAGGATATCTGTGAAAATGTTGGTCCAATGTTGCAATTAGGTGACGTGTTGAGGAACCGAGCAGATATTTGAGATTTATCTGTACAGAGCTTCATTCTTTTCTAAAAACATGTTGTATCACTTAAAGTGCAGTATAGCAAAATAATTTGCCACTCCTCACTGCCATTGCTGCTTTGCCTGAACGCCCGGTTTGGACCCGATGAATGAATTATGGGATGTAGTGGGCTGTGAATGATACACCGGACCAATCCTTCAAAACTGGGGAAAAGGAGGATGCATTTGAAGGAGTGTTTGAATTCGGACAGGCCTTGTTGCCACGCTATGACGTAGGTGGTCTATGAATCTACCCTTTGAAGGATGTAGCCCTTGATTTCAGACAGCTATTCCCTGCTTGTTTTTGGAACCTCCTTTTGGCACCATCGCCTGGCAACCTCTCAGCCATTAGAGTGAAAGTTGTACTGGGCGTGTTTGTTTCCTTCCAGCTAGAGGTGTGCTGATCGATTGGCCACTGATCATAATCGGTCGACTTCTGTGAATAAGTGTATGATGGGTGATCGCCGATCACGGCCTCTTGTTGACGATCACCAAAACTGATCACATTTATCTAACTTTGCAGCCTGCGTGTGCAGCTGATCTCCTCTTTCCTTCACACTGCGCAAGTGTGCAGCAACAAATCCTTTTGTGTGGGACTTTAATGGTCTGACTGAACGAGGACGTTTGTGTGTTGCGGTGGGAAATTACCTCGGCGTTGAAGCATGTCAAAATGCATAAACACAACAAATCTAATATGGCATTTAAAAAACAAGCACTCGATGGAGTTTGGCTACATCGAGGCTCAAGCCAGATAGCAGGTAAAGCAGCGCACCACTACCAACACTCACCTGGATTAGCATCATAGTCTGAAAGCTAAACAAATAACCTAAAAAATTATTCAAATCTTTTTTTTACTTCTGTCCATTTAAATTTACAATGTTTTTCAAAATACTGTGTTAAATCAACTAAAAGTAATTAGTTTGATAATACCGAAAGTTGTTTGGGCCAGAGAAGGTCAACAGTTTGATGTTTAAAAGAGCCTTTCTCTTTTTCCCTGTAGGCTAACTTTGATGTGGCTGCAGCTGAAGTAAAGCAGCTAAAGGCGAAACCATCTGATGATGAGATGTTGCTGCTCTATTCCTTGTTCAAGCAAGCCACCGTGGGAGATGTTAACACAGGTGAGACTGCCTCCTCACAGAGTGCATTCAAATTAAATAAAATTCAAAAATACTTTATCAAAGGGAAATAAAAGGTTATAACTCAATAATTCACAATTCTTCAAATAGTTGTTATAGATACTGATGGCTGTTGGGTGGAAGGATCTCTAGTGGTTGGTATCACAGTGACTTGAAGAAGCCTCTTCAAATCACTGTGTTTTCCTCTTATTTTCCCAGAACAGTGTCCTGAAGCGGACGGTCAGAGTTGTTCATAATCTGTTTTATTTTCTGAAGATTCCTTCTTTTCATTGGGTTCAGGTCCCATAGTCATCCTTAGAACAGAACCAGCCTTCTTTATCAGACGGTAGAACCTTTTTAGGTCTCTGGCTCAGATGCTGCTGCCCCAAGACATGACAGCAGAAGAGATGACGCTCTCAACACACTTGTAGAAGATCTGCAGCATCTTGCTGAAGGATCTTAGCTTCCTGAAGAAGTACAGTCTGCTGTGTTCCTTCTTTTAGATGCTTCACTGTTGTATCTCTAGTTCAGTCTGTTGTCCAGATGAACACTGACATATTTGTATTCCTCAACCACCTCCACTTCTTCTCCCATGATGGAAATGGGGTTTGATTTAATCCTGTTTCTCCTGAAATCTATAATCATCTCCTTTGTTTGGTTTACATTCAAGATGAAGTGATTATTCCCTCACCATACCACAAAGCGGTCCACCAGATCTCTGTACTCATTTCTTGTCCATCTCTGATTCACCTGACAAGAAGTCAGACTCATCGGGGTGTGCTGCGGTGGTGTAGGGGATAGCTCAACCCACATTTGGAGGCCTTGAGTCCTCGACGTGGCCGTCGCGGGTTCAATTCCCGGACCCGACCGACATTTGCCGCATGTCTTCCCCCCTCTCCTTCCCCCTTTCCTGTCAGCCTGCTGTCATATAAGGGACACTAGAGCCCACAAAAAACCCCTGGAGGAAAAAAAAGTCAGCTGCCTCTTCACCTGAATTTCTAGATACAGAAAAGTGGGAGGGGCAGTCAAAGAGAGCAGCAGCATCTCCTGATTTGGTTGAAGACAAACTTGTGGAAACAGAAGAGTCCATGACTCTAATCTTGATTTTGAGCATCCCAAAGATGATCCTCCTTTTGTTTGAAGCCTGTAATCTTCTTCATCCCTGACCACACATTTCTGATTTGGTTCCTCTGCAGTTTATTCTCCAGTTTCTTCCTGTACTTCTTCTTGTTGTCTCTAATCTTGACTTTGAGCTGTTTCTATATACTCCTCAATAACTCCCTGTCTTGTTCCCTAAGGACTCTTTTCTTATTTTACAGTTACTTTAGTTCACTGGTGATCCAGGGTTTGTCACTAGGGAAGAATCCCACTGTTTTGGTGAGGATGATGTCATTCACCATTGTGGCATTGATGTCCTCAATGCACCAATCTACACTTCAATTTTACTACTAGCTTTTATACTGTAGAACAATTTTGATTAAAACAGAGCACCTTGTTTTAGAAACGGAAGTCAAACAGGCTTCTATTTTCATTGTACATCACGGAGTCAAACATACTAGGAAATCAATTTAGTTGTCTGTTGCATGATGGTGCTGCTGATAGCACTGTCACAAGGAAGGTTCTAAGTTCAAATCCTGGTCATTTCCAAGTGTGTTGCCTCAGTTCTCTGTTACTCTGGCTTCCTCCCACAGCCCTAACATGAATGTTAGGTAAGTTTGGTCACTCTCCCCCCATGCCCTGCCCTATAATAACCAACAATACTGAGCAATATCAAACAGCTAAAAATAGTCTGCTAGCATGACAGTCCAGGTTGAATTTCTAAGCAATGTGACTTTAAAAGCAGTACAAGTCATCTTATCATCGTATCTCTTTCATCTTTCTGAAGCTCGTCCTGGAATGCTTGATTTTACTGGAAAAGCCAAGTGGGATGCCTGGGAGAAGCAGAAAGGTATGTTGGATCACAGTGTACACCTCCATAACCTCCCAACATACAGTATGGAATATAAATGGAAACTTAATACATTTTGATACAAAGTCAAGAATCCTCATTAAGTAAAATGATTGTGTCACATGTTTTCCTTTTTTGAGAAAAGTTAAACAACTGAGTCAGTAATGAAATGATGTCGGTCTTGAATAGCGTAAAATTTCAGTTTCATTTCAGTTCAGCACACATTCACTGCTGATGGTGGCAAGCTACTAGATTGTAGCTACAGCTGCCCTGGGCTCAGTCTGACAGGGAAGGCGAGTGAAGTGTGTAGCCCAAGGTCAACAGAGGTGGGCGTCACGGGGATTGAACCAGCGACCCACCGATTGCTGGACAAACTCCTACCGCTATTTCTGTTTATTCCACTTTGCATGCAAAACTAGAGTCGTTCTGGAGACACAAAACATATTCAATGGTTTATTTCTCCTGAAAAAAAATGTTCTTTCATTCTTCTGTCAGGCAAAAGCAAAGAGGATTCCATGACTGAGTACATCAAGCTGGTAGAAGAGCTAAAGCAGAAGCATGGAATCTAATCACTGCCAACGAGTCAGGACGGCTGCTGCACAGATTTGGACTTTGTCCAATAATTTCTTCCAATGAACCTGTTTAAACACTATTTTAATAAAGCCGAGGATCTTCTACTTATAATGTTTATGATCAGTAGCATGAAGTTCTCCTAATGTTGCAGTGTTAGTTACAAATTGCCTCCAACTTGCTATTTAGTGTTATTATAATGTCCAATGTCATTTCAAAATAAAATAACTCCTTAAAACAAGTGTGTTGTTCTCATTGACGGTCCTTATGTCTTCTTCCTTCTCCAGTTTGCTTTACATTATATTTTGGGGGAGAGAAAGGGTTGAGATTTGAGTTTTCCTCCTATGAGACACCATCCATCCATTTTTTTAGCACTAGTGGGGTCAGGAGGTGCTGGAGCCTATCTTTGGTTAGTTTTAAGCCAGGAGCCCTTGGTGTTTGTGTGTATAACATGTGTAACAAAATCTATCTGGAATGATGATGATTTAATGAAAAAACAATGCACAAATAATCCAAATCCAGGCAGCACAGCTGAGCAAAAAGGCTAAAGCTCAACACTGGTAGCAACTGGCAACAATCCAAACAATACTTGACAGAAACAACAGACAAGGACCCGACACCGGGTTCCCTGACTTCCTCCCACAGTCCAAAAACATGACTGTCAGGTTAATTGGTCTCTCTAAATTCTCTCTAGGTGTGAGTGTGTGTGAATGGTTGTGTGTCCTGTTGTCCTGAGACAGACTGGCGACCTGTCCAGGGACGTTCACTGAAGTGATTACTTCTGGTAGTCGGAGGTTCATCTGTAGCACGGGCATGGTGTCGCAAACAAAGTTGTTGTTTGGTTATGTTTCCAGGTCTCAGACCAGAGTTGTGTGTGGAATAGGGTAGCTGTGCACACACATAGCAGTTGGTCTCATTTCCCTCATATGCAGTCCTGTTCATCAGTTGCCACCACAAGTTGGTGCTGTAGTCATGTGGATGAGTCTGGAGGGAGGATGTGTCTGCTTCTCTCCTTATCCTGTTGAGAGTGAGACCACTCCCTCTGCAAAACAGTAGAGGATCCACCTGGCATGTGGATCATTGCTGCTCAGAATACAGAGATGTCAAGACCCCCAGCCTAGCAGAGTGAGGATCTGTTGAATTCTTCTGCTGACAGTTGAGACGAACTGCCCTAAACAACAGAACCCCTTTGAAAGTCAGGCTTCCCTGTCACTCTGATTTAGAGGTCCAACACCCTCTGTACCTTATAGTGACTGAGATGTATCCATCTGGGTCTTTCAGCAATCTTTACAGCAGTTGGTGTGGTTATCAGCACTCGGAATGGTCCCTCCCACCGTGGACTGGCCCAGCACTTTCTTTTTATGACTTTGATATACACCCAGTCTCCTGGCTTGATGGGAGGGGTTTCCTGTGAGAGAGCAGGGTCAGACCCTAACCCTAACCCTTTGCATTTGACACTTCTTTCTGTCTTAGAGTCCTAATCGTCTAGTCTGCCATTGTTTGCTCCTCATCTGCTTTCTGTAAATCTGCATAAAAAAATAATAAAATCTGCATGGTCTTCCATGAATTATTTCAAATAGTTAATCCTTCCTGTGTGGGTTTAATTCTCATGTGCAACTTCACCAAATCTAAACATTCTGGCCATGGCCTGTTAGTTGTTTCTATACATTTTATTAATCTATTTTACTGTTCCATTGTTCTTTCATTAGGTCAGCACTAATGGTTTTTCAATCTTATTCCTAATGAGTAGCCATACTTTGTATAACCTTGTTTACAAAATGTGGTCCATTCTCACTATAAATAGTTTGGTATACCATTTGTTGGAATAATGGTTTTACATATAGCTTTAGCTACTGTCAAAGCATCTGCATGCTTTGCTGGGACTTATTAAAACCCATTTAGAAAATGCATCAATCATTACCAAACAATATTTATAAGGCCCACTTCGTGAAGTTCAATAAAATCCATATGCATTGTCTGGAACAGATAAGAAAGGTTTGGGAAACTTCCTCTTTTTGGTCTCATGTTTCCTTGAGGATTGTTTTTCACACTGATGTAGTACAAAAAATTTTAAGTAAGAATTAGATTTTTTTTAATCCATAATTTTTAATCCATATTTGGTAGTAATATAGTAATTATCCTCCCTATTGACACATTGAGAAATATCCATGTGTCAAAATTGCAGCTGTCTTTCAAGGATCTTGGTAGATGTTACGGCCCTGGGCCTTATGGGCTGAGTCAGGTGCCTTGTTGTCGGTCTTTGTGCTCCTCCCCTTTACAGGTGCTGCTGATTTGTTCATTTGGAGCACAGATCATTTAAACCTGGCCGT
Source organism: Gambusia affinis (assembly GCF_019740435.1). Lineage (NCBI taxonomy): Eukaryota > Metazoa > Chordata > Actinopteri > Cyprinodontiformes > Poeciliidae > Gambusia > Gambusia affinis. Next base: position 163,190 of record NC_057878.1, on the reverse strand, counting down.
CTCCACCAGAGGCGGAGCTAGAGGGGGGGCCGGGGGGGCCGGGGGGGCCAGTGCCCCCCCAGCCATCTGATTGGCCCCCCCAGCGGCCCCCCCAAATGATCGACATGTCATGACACCCAGTCATTCCTTCACAGTAGGTAGCACTATGTACCACAATGGGTTGTGACACTTGTGACTGTTGTGACTGCTCAAAAGCAGCAGGGGGCGATATGCACCATTTACGTTTATTGTGATACACCATTTGGACACAACAGAGTTGACCCAACAGAAGAAGAACCAGGAACAGCTAAGAGGAATACAGTCGATTTGACTCCAAGACGGATAATCTGACTTCAAAGGTAAGTTTTACAATGGTTTACTACTACCAATAAAAAAACCCCGTTAAAAACATTTTGTGCTCAGCCAGGAAATAGTTTCTGGTAGTTGAGTTACTACTATAAGTTGCGAGCATCAAGCTAACAATGCTACAGCTATAGACATACGTAGATCGCCGACTTAGTGAGCGAGTCGGCCAGTTCCTATGATACGTCACGTCTGCCAGTCAGACTCGTAATGCACGCAGAAGCAAAAGTATTGTAAAGACGCTGACGTGTTTCTGTGTGTTTACCACTCACGTCTGCCTGAACAATGTCGGGAGGATAAATTCGGGATGTTTTTAAATAAGTATCCAACGTGGTGCATGTGTTATCAGACAGAATGGATCACGACATTCCTGATTATATGACCTGCCAAAATCCTCTGGTCTGTAATGCTCTTTCTTTCTAACAGCGATTTCTTATTAGCTCTCGCATTAAATAAAACTATACAGAATGAAAAATGTTAGCTATACTAAGAAAATAAAAATCAGAGTAGTTACTTCTGGCCAATATAATTACATGGGAAATATTTATTGGCTCAGAAGCTGTCGTTTGGCCACAAAGTCAAGAAATTCTGTTCATAAAATTGTGTTCTTTCTTTCTTACCTGTGAAAGGTAATGCTAATGGAGCCAGCTTGTACTATAAAATGAGTGAAAAAACTCCACACAAGTTCCCCACTGACATTTGCTATTTTTACTAATTCTTTTCTAAACATTTTCTATGAAACGGCAACACTTTGTTAGAGGTTCCGTTCCCCTAGGAAAGGGCATGAACTTGTGACAATTTAATCTGTTACTCTTTTTGCTTTATTATGTTTTCCATGAAATGTTTAATTTATTTAAATTCTTATGTGTTTAGCTTTGTCATTTTCTTTTATGTTTTCTTTTATCTTATCGCTGATGTTTAGCACTTTATTTCAGCTCTTTTGAGATATTGTAATTGTGAACTGTGTGACACTGCATTCTCATTGTAAGTCTTGTCTTGTTACAATGGTGTCATTTAGAGGTTAATGTCCACTTATGCTTTGTGTGGCATGCATTGATAATAAACTGCAAATTACATGAGCAAATCTCATTTCATGAGTCTTTATTTATATATAGTATGTGAATGAAAGTACTTTTACTGTATTGTCATTGTCATAGTCAGTGGACCCCTTACAGATAGCCCTGGCCCCCCATTGGCCCCCCCAGAAATAAAAGTCTAGCTCCGCCACTGGTCTCCACCTTCTGGGTTGCCTTCGGCGTCCACTCTGCCACTTGACGCTTGTGTTTTGGTGCCAGGCCTCAGCTCCCCTCCTTCTGCACATTTGAGTTTGTCTTTGTTTTTGCACGTCAACACTTCCATATGCACTCATACACCACATCCAAGCATTTGCATTACACCACTGATACCGACATTCACAATCCATTGTTGTTTTTGTTAATAAATATTCTTTGTTAAGCACTTCAACCACTGCATGGTCTCCCGTTTTTGTTATGACCTTGAGCCAGTCGTAACAATTGGGGGCTCGTTCAAACTGTTGCGAGTTGTTTGGTTCGGTAAGTTTGACTTTTTCCTTTGACTTAATTATGATGTTTGAGCGCTTGTTTTGCGTTGGCTTTCTGGCTCGTTAGCGTTACGCTGAGACGCCATTTCTGTGCGTTTACTTGGCGATGGTGGAAGCCCGTGACGTAATTGTCCTTATTTGGACTTGTGCGCTCTTGGGGGATATGCAGGTGGTTCGTTTAGCATGCAGTGCTTTGTTTGTGATTTTTGGAGTGGGACGCTTGTTCCGTGGCTGTGATTTTTAGCGAGATAGGTAAGTGTCAAGTTTTTAATATGCACTAGTGAAACGATTTTGGGCAGGTGTCCCCTTGCAGGTTTTGGCGGCGTTTCCCAACAGGGGTTTCACCGCATTGTTTCCTAGTGTGGAGGTACGGCGGGTAGAGCTTCCCTATCCCCTTTCCCTTCATCGGCTCGGGAGCATTCCGTGGTTTCGAGGGGGTGACAGCCTGGTTGTCGCCTTTATCGTACCACTGGTTTTTAAATGCATAACAACCCATCGCTACGCCTGAGTTTGGAAGTTTCTTCGCTAGGCAGTTAGCGGGGACACACTGCGGGTTGTCGTTTTGAGTTTTTTTTTTGTGCATTAAATTGTCACTTGTCCGTCGTTATAAACTTGAGGCTTTTAATGGTTAAAGAATGTCTTGTAGATGTGTTAAGAACTGTTATAATGATGGCAGAGCATTATGATGTTCACTTGCGTGTCACATAGGAATGTGATCAGCACTTTTCGAAATTTTAAATCTGTTTGAGGTTGGTGTGTGTAAGCTTTGTCAAAACTCGTCTCCGTCTCTAATGGCGAATGTCACTGGTTTGTCTGGGGGGCAGCAAACTGACTAGTTCAGTGTAAGGAAAAAGTGTGCTTTGAGTCTGGTTGTGAAATGACTGTTCTGGTGGAGGAGTTGGCCCACGTTTTGTTAGAATCCTTTAAGAGTGTGGTAGTGGACCATGCTGGGATTGTTGTGGGTGTGGCTCTCGTTTTGTTTGGTCATTTGTGATGAGGAGAATCCTGAACACTTGGTTAAGCAGTGACGTGACCTTTTGGTGTTGTGGAGATGTCGGCTCACTTTGGTTTGACACTCTTTTGGTGTTGCTGGCTGTGAGACAGCAGTAACTTTGAGTATGGTGCTGGACCATGCTAAGGGTATCGATCTCCATATTGTCGGTCACGTTTGCTTACCTGACTTGTGTAGCAACGTTTTGTGGTAGTGGACCACTTATTGCTGTGACCTTTTGTGTTGGGTAATACCAGTTCAGATCTGGTTGGATTGCTGGTTATTGCTTTGGCGAGTGGTAACTGGGTGAATCCATTTTGATTTGGCTGTGAACCTGTGGTAGGTCACTTGTGTGTCAGGTCTGTGTTCAGTAGTGGTTTTTTTCCTCTTGAGGTACCTTGAGGGTGTTGAAGCGGTAAGAACATGTCCTGTTTCAGCTGCTGTACTATTCTTTACCAGTTTTCATAACCAGTGACCAACATGATGGGCACAGCGACTTATGGCTGTGGGACATGGAGGCTGACGATGTGACGGCTGTCATCCTGAACACAAAATTTTGGTAATGTACTACCAGCCCAAACATTTTTAAATTAATATTTGTTTTGAGTTATTAAAGGTTCCCCTTTGGGGCCCTTTTCTTAAGGGTGGGGGTGTTACTATGGGCTGAGTCAGGTGCCTTGTTGTCGGTCTTTGTGCTCCTCCCCTTTACAGGTGCTGCTGATTTGTTCATTTGGAGCACAGATCATTTAAACCTGGCCGTCTCCACCTTCTGGGTCGCCTTCGGCGTCCACTCTGCCACTTGATTTTGGTGCCAGGCCTCAGCTCCCTGCACATTTGAGTTTGTCTTTGTTTTTGCACGTCAACACTTCCATATGCACTCATACACCACATCCAAGCATTTGCATTACACCACTGATACCGACATTCACAATCCATTGTTGTTTTTGTTAATAAATATTCTTTGTTAAGCACTTCAACCACTGCATGGTCTCCCGTTTTTGTTATGACCTTGAGCCAGTCGTAACAGTAGAATAAGTTTGTTTATTTACTTGAAAAATTTTATCATCATTCAGTGTTGCCCCATTATTTATTCTCATTTGTTTTCTAGTTGTTGGAGCATTATCCTGCATGTCAGCTAGAACAATGTATCTATTATTTGTTCTTTTTCATCTTATTTTAGAAAGTTTCAAGTTCTATGTTATCCTGTTGCTGCTTCTTTTATTTAACATTTGATCAGCTAACCTTTTTATTATTATAGAACCTCATTCTTTCCTGTGATGTGCGCTGCACACTTACAAACTGCTAGTTTTAGCTGGCAGTTTTATTGCTTTTAGGAAAGCTGTTAGCAAAGAGGCATTTAGTTAGAGATCTTACATGTGGATGTTGTTAAATTCATCAAGGTGGATCACTTCTGTTTTACTCCTGACAGATGACACAACTCAGAGTTGGCTCTTCTGCAGAATATTGTTTTTTTACTCCTTTTAAACAAAAATGACCATCCTGAAATTAAACCAAAATCTCAAATCCTTTAATTCAATATTTCTTTATAAATTTAATAATAATCAATCAAACAAACCTAGACTAAAGGTTTTAAAATTTAGTCTAGAAAATATTACTCTTATTCACAATCATCAGTTTGGAGTAACCAATTACTTAAAATCAAAGTTTCTTTTAACCTTGCATTTTAAAACAGCTGACTATTATTATTATTAAATAATTAATAATTTGTTCTTGAGTACAGTTTGTTTGTTCTCATAATCTCTCATTTTCATCAACAAAAGCAACAAAAACAGAAACATAAAAATTGATCTGATTTTCAGTCAGTCACAAATTTTCAGTCTGCTTTCATTGTTTCTTTGCTCAAATTATTATCAAATTTACTGAAGCTTCAAGAAATTTTGAATAGTTGTTAATGACATTTTTAATGTGTTAATATTTATCTTTAGTTGTCAGGATCTTGTTTTAGATATCGTGCACATTTCTCAGACGTGGTAGAATCCAGCAACTTCCTGTTGCTGGAACACTTCACCCATTTTAATAAAATGTAAATTCATTTATAGAATTAAATTCTAAATTAACTGTTCAATTTAAATGCCACAAATACTTTATGGTATATTAACACTTCAATATCAGTTATTTTCAATGCTTAAAGATATTTAATTTAATTCCAAACTAGCATGTATTACCAGGATACTTCTTTAAAAAGGAAAAAAAAAAACTTTTGCAAATCATTCTTAGCTTAGACTCTTTGATAATTTTTAGTTGGTGTAATTTAGTGGCATAAGTTTTTGTTAGGTCTTTGCTGACCTTTTAGTAATTGCAGTTTTCCCTTTAGGTTTTCCAACCTATGGCTCGTGGACCCTAAGAGGATCCTTAGCAGTGGTCCTGCTGTACAGGACCGTTACGGCCCCTGGCCTCTTGAGGCTGTGCATGCTCCTTTGTTTTGTTATGCAGGTTCAGCTGTGCCAGAACACCTCTTCTGATTGGCTGCCTGGAAGCTGCAGGAGCCACACCCCATTGGATCAGCAGAGCATGGCAAGCCAAACAGATGCTGATGAGCCTCACCTGTTCCTTTAAAAGGCTCCTGAAACATTCCTTCAGGGGGACAGCTAGGGGCCGTAACAAGTTAACAGGGACAAATTGCAATAGCAGTGTATAACAACTGTGTGTGTGATACACTTATCTTTGGATGTCTCCTTTCTGTCTCACTTCTCCCTCCTCCTCCTGGTTCTGGCGTCACTGAGGTGTAATCCTCCCTCCTCCCTCTTACTCTCTCTGTGGTTTCCTGTCAGTCCAACTGGCTCTGGTGTTGGATCTTGAGTTGTCCAGACTGTCCCTCTGTCAATGTCCAAACAGTTCACAAATGAAACAAGCATCAAATAGTTCAGTTTGTTGTCTTCGTCTCTGAAGCACATTATCTGTTCCTTCTCCACGCTGATGTCAGGGAGTCGATCAGCGGAGGTTGTAAGAGTTCAGTTGCATCCAAACACAGGAATGTAGTTTCAGTCCAATGTCCAGCAGGACACCATGCAGGAGTTTGCTGAATGGCAGTTCCCAGGTGTCAGGGAATTAGGATCAGCAGATACTTTAGTGTCTGGAGGTGATGGAACTCTTCTTTGTCTTCTTGATCGCTGTCAGAAGCTGATGATGAGGGAGGGACTTCATCTGATCCATTGCAGGACAGCTTCGAGTTGAGGTCAGAGGTCAGACGCACCGCAGAGGAAAAGGAAAGAAGCAAATAGGAGTCAATTAGGGTTTGTCTTTCTTTTTGTGTTTTTTATTTCTAAATATCTCATGTATATCTTTTCTCCCTTTTGATTTTATAGTTTTAGCCACTTATTACCCAACATTGTTTATATTTTATAATTATAAATCATTTAGAACACATATAAACATGAAACATGTTAAACCCATAATCTCTTTATATCCTTTGTCATGTTAGATTTTAAAATGTAGAATGTAAATGTTGGGTAAATTGTATTATTTGTATTATCAATTATTTGTTTTTCATGTAGTCTTATAATTATATCTTTATAATGTCTTACTTATATGCCTTTACTTCATTTTAATCTTAGTATAAAGTGTTGTGCTGAATAACTTTGATTCCTTCCTGAGGCCTTCCTGAGAGAAAACAGTGACAACCACTTCCAGCAGAGTTTGCAGCCCGGCCGGAAACTCTGCTTTCAGTTGTCTGGAAAGCAACATAATCTTGTCGATGAAGACACAACTTGTTCTGCTCGACTTTTGCCTAGAACAGAAGAATCTAGTGTGTAAATGCTTGTGTCTAGATAGTGATTGTCATTTAGCGCTGCAACTATGTGATGATTTTTTCCCTCCTGAGTCTGCAACCAGAAGTTAATGTTAAATGCAATACAGAGAGAGTAACAGGCATATGTTTTGGTGATTTCAGGCCGGTAGAGATTGTGAAAGCACTGTTCTCCTCTGAAAGATGATAGAATCCATCTCTCTTGTCTTTCTTGTGTTTAATTCATTTTGTCTTTGATAGGTGTTTGAACCTGACAGTAAGTTAATTTAATTAACTTAGTCTGAGTGAACATCTTATCAGTATCAAGATAAAAATGTTGAAATATTAACTTTAATTGTCATTTTCTTGAGATTTACATTAAGCCTCTGCTGGTGAGCCCTCCTCTCATTTTGGAATTTAAGTGAGATATGAGGCTGGATAAAGTCCAGGTCGGTACCAAACTCTGATCGGTGACCCCTCCAGACATACAGCCAAAGGATCATAGCACCAAGTTGGTGTTTTAATCTTTCGTAATTATTCTACTCCATTTTTAGCATGCAAAACAATCCTTCCTATATATATATATATATATATATATATATATATTTAGGTTATAAATATAAACGCTACAAACTTTTTGCGGTTCCGGAGCCCTTTTTTTTTTATTTTATTTTATTTTATTTAGCTCAGTGAGACGTCTCCCCACTGGCTTTCTTTCTTTGAAGGTGTAGAAATGCTAGAAACCATTCACTATCTTCCCATAATTTTAGTACTCTGTGATTTAGCTTAATATAAACATTTTGTGTTTTTCTTCAGAGAAAGTGCTCCAAGTGAGCGCTTAATGTGCCCTGAAGAAGAAGGCTTGTAGGTCAAACTAACTTTGACCTGGTCCTTCACTTTGGATTCTAATTCCAATGAAAGAAAGCTTCACTCTCATAGAATGAAACACCATCCATACACACACACCCACACACACACATTTCCTGCTTGCTTGAGGTTCTTTATTTTAGTACTCTGCGATTTTGTTCAATATGATCTGTTATTTTGTGCTTCGTCGCGGAAAGTGCCACATGTGAGCACCGATTGTCCACTGAAGGACAATAAGTAGAACTTCCTGGGAATTCAGCACCAGTCACACTTCACATTCACATTCCTACATAACTTTGGACCTCATACAGGATGGGACACACAAATTCAAAACATCCTGCCGGCTCAAAGTTCGTCCTTATGGGGACCTCATCCACAAAACGAAGGGGATTATACCCGCACTTCCCTTGGATAGTTTCTTTCTTTCTTTGGTGAGAAAAAAAGAGTAAAAACACCATTATCTTTTTTTACTTAAAGGTGAAAAAAGAAAAAAAAAACACCACTATCAGTTTCAACTCACGTTTCTGTTGGTTTGTCTTGTCCGGTTGGATCTCTTCAATCCGCCGTTGACAGACAAAGTCAGATCTAGGCGCTGGCCCAGCAAAGAAGTTACTTCCCGAGACTTTGTTTCCAAGTCCTGTTGACTCTGGCAGTGCACGGTTTTCAGCGTGTTGTGTCAGCGAACGGGTATGTTGAGATCCGGGTCACAGCACCAAAATGATAAGTATTTTTTAAACCTACATAAAAAGAGACAACCACAGACAACGTTTATGAGTTTTCAACCAAGCTTCTGCAGAAGGAGAAGACACAGCAAACCACTTCTCCAAGGTGTTCACCATGTGTTCTGACTCCCTGCAGCAGAGCCTGTCTTTTTATTAAGCAGGAGGAAAGAAAGGAGTCGGGAGTGAAATATGGGAGAGTGATAAATTAAAAGAAGGGGGCTATTCTGAAACAAGGAAGAACTTCATTCTACACACTTGCAGTTTAAGGAGTTTACCAAGATAAGAAGCAGCTGCAGCTTCAAAGTTTAGGGAAAAAGCAAGTTTTGTCTTTCACACAGTTTAACAAATTCTTCCTGTGTGGGGTGTGAATACTAAACCTTTAAATGAAAAGCAAACTGGTAACTACTTATGTAAGAATAATAACAAAACATAATTATTCTAACACCATCAGATTTTACTGTGTATTATTTTGTTGGTTACTGTGTGATAAAGTGAAAGTGAACTGAATATCTGTAGATTTCAGTTGTCTGGAAAGCAGCATAATCTTGTCGATTAATATGTTGTTACTTTTGGGTGATTCAGTGAAATGCTTAGGATTTGAAGCCAATCATAAAGAGCAGGGTGTAGTTGACCAGCTGCCCTCCTGACCCTTCTGCAACCAGAGAAGTTAATGTTAAGAGAAGTACAGAAGTGAGTAACTCCAATGTTTTGGTGACTCTTACAGCCTGGTAGATGTGGAGTTGTGGATACAGGTGAACAAAATTACTGCTCTGAAAGATGATAGTACTTTTTAAATTTCGTTTTCTTTTTGCTCTAATCTAGTGGCCTTTTTTGAGAGTGGTTAGACAGAAAATTAGGTAATCACCCCTGAGCAACTACAACATCCACTCAGTAAAAATCAAGATAAAAATGTTGAAATATTAACTTTAAATTGTCATTTTTCTTGAGATTTACATTAAGCCTCTGCTGGTGAGCCTATTTGGACGCTGTCCTGGAATTGGTAGTGATATAAATATAATATTTTTGTTTAAGTACCTTTAGTCTTTCTCTTCTATTGTGACTCAATAATGATTCAGTGAGATTCAGTTCAAATAAAATTCTTTCTATTATTCTTTCTCAGTGGGTGTTTATAGTGAGTTAACAGCCCATATTATTCATGCCCATATAAATAAAAACAAACATAGTAAAAATAACTTTTACCATGTCAAAGCAATGTTTTACAGTAATAGTTTGAGGAGAATGAGGAACTTTGTGTGTGTGGGAGGGAGACGGGCCTTGGGGTGAGGCACAGTTCTCCTAAATACGGTCACACCCGTTAACTTCCTTGTCTGACAGCACGTCTATCTGCACTCAGAAAAGCACCATCTTGTTAGCGGTAAGTTTGCCTTCACATATTTTTTTTGTTGTCTCTTGTTTTTTCCCCCCTTTGCTGTAGTTTGCTCGGTTTCTACATGAAATTGTACTAATATAGAGATTCTAACACTAAGTACAGTACAGACTAAAAGTTTAGACACACAGTTGTGTCCAAACCTTTGGTCTGTACTGTAGGAAAAGAACAGCGATAAAGACAGAGAGACATATGATGAAATATTTGGGTTTAAAATACTGCACCAAGCAAGAACAGTCAGGGCTACAACGTAATTTGATCAAAATCACATTGTAGTTTATTGTGTCACAAAAAGACAAAATTCTGCTTTGATTTGGGTTTCAGAATCTCAAAATGTGTATCATAAGAATTTCATTTGAACTTGACAAAGTTAGGATGGTATGAAAGTTCAGTCTCTCAAAAAGGAAAATTATTGATCTTAAAACTACATTGCAGTTTTCTGAAAACAGTAGGAGTGATCTAGAGCTTAAAAATGATTTGGGCCCTTTAAAGCCTAAATGTGGAGGCTTAAAAACCCCACATTTGAAAAGGTCTGAAACATCCTTCAATTTCTTGAAGGATGTTCAAAAAATTGAAGATTTTAATCTAAAATTGAATTAACTGTCATGATGACACCAGTATCCTTGTGGATATGTTGCCTTGCAAAAAGTTTCCAGTATTTATTTTCACCGGTACATCCAACTATGTGCAAGAGTACAGAAAATGGAGCATCCTGCTGCCATCACTCTTTATTGTTAGTATTAGAGCTTACTTATATTGGCTTGTCATAAGCAATTTATGTAACTTAATGGCCACTTTTTACATTTAATTGTTTACCAAAATAAATTCTTGGAAGGTATAATGACTGAAACAAAAGCTTTTCTCAGAAGATGTTAGCACATCTTGCTAATAAAGGAGTGAGTTGCTTGACTAAATCAGAAAGAGGAAGTTCATGATGAGCTGACGCCGTCAGCTTTTTCCTTTTATGGTGTAAAATTTGATCTCTCTGAATTTATTATTTGTCAAATTAACACAGGACTTTGATGCCATGATGCTGCAAGAACTGTTTATATTTTATATTGTAGCTTTAATTTTTGTGTTGTTGAAGAGATTTACTAGTTTAGTCTAGTATAATGTTTTAGTGTAATCTTGGAGTTAATTATTTTTTGTATGTTTTCGGTCATCAGAGTATGGACTGGTGTGTGCTTCCACTTCTGCTCCTTATGCTGGGCAAACATGGTAAGTTTGAATAATTTGAAAAAATATTTCCATGAATAAGTTTTATGATATGTCTTTCTGTGAGAGCAACAAATTAATTAAATAAAGAAAGGTCTCCATATGACCATTATGTTATTACTTAGATTTGTTTGCAGCAAGGCAGGAAGCCTCAGAGTTTGCAAAGGTGTTTTCTAATATAAACACAGAAAATTATGCAGATAAAAATTGTTTCCATTCTACAGGCATTACCCACATTTTACTAATACATTAAATATCTGTAGAAGACTGGAACAAAACATTAAAAGTTTGTGTGAAACATTTTGGTTCCACACCCCGTTATGTTACTTACATGTACTTTGTGGTTTCTTTGAAGGGCTGTGTCTGCAAGAGGAAGTTTGCTCAAAGTCAGTGATCACTTCCTGTAAAGACTGCATCACATCTGGGCCATTCTGTTCATGGTGTCAGCAGCTGGTGAGAAACAGTTATTGTATCAGTAGTTTAATGAAAGTGGCTGGATGTATTAACACTACTTATATGCATTTATGAATCTTTATATTTACTGTAATGCAGTCAGTCTGCAGTAATGGGTTAATGATTACAAAGGCTGGTAACTTGCAATAACATATAAATGCATTCCTGGCATATTTACTTTAACTGTCACTCAAAAAGCTTACATGTTAGTCAATGGGTCCACCAGTGGAAACCAGTGGAAACCAGTGGACACCAGTGGACACCATTGTCAACATGCCAGTTAAAGGCATTTACCCCAGTGCACAGTTCTTTTCCCAGATGTAATATAATTCATATTATCCACCCTAAACACATATCCTTGTAAAGTTTCATAGTAACAGCTACCTCTGCAAGGTTTTTAATTGTCTTATTGTCCATAAACACATTTAGTTTGTTTGCACCACAAATGTTTCCATGTCATAACACTTCACTCATCAGCACATATGTGGTAATCTGCAGACATCATTTGAGCAGTACTGGTAACAGGAAGTGAGCTGGTTTTCTAGTGAATGTTCCATTTTTAAATTTATCACCGTTGAACTCATATAACAGATAAGTTGATGTGTATCAATCCAACCCTTATATTCTCTCTATTTTTCATTGTCCTTTCATCGCCACTTCATCACCAAACAGGAAGTTTGTGCAACTTTGAGTTAAGGCCCTATTTCACCCAACCTTTTTTCCTGTTTCACAATAGACCTTGGTTTCATGCAACTGACTATAATTTTCCAGGCTCACAGCTCCATTATGCACTATGCACTAAAACGGTCAGTATGGTCATATTCAAAACTCTCAACTGTATATCCAGGCAGAACACAACCAAGGCGGGAAACCCAAAACTTCTTGCAGTTTAATTTTGAAAAATGTTTTTTGAAGTCATACTTAACTTAAAGTAGCTATGCATCTGGTTTCATATGATTTTATACTAACTAAAAAACACTAAAAAAAGCTAGAAACATTCCTCCTCCATCTGGTTTAAATAATTCACAGACTACATTCTCCATATTTTATGGAAATTTCACGTGTCGAATCAGAGACATAACATCAACCAAGAAAATAATACACCTTAGCTAAACATTTAAAATTAATTTTCTTGTTGTTGAGCAAAACATGTATTTCCTTCTTTCAGATAACAGGACACTACGAATTCTTATTGTTTTTTCTGTGCTACAGCTCTGAAACCAGAGGCTTAAAACCCCAACCACACAGGAGTATTTTCTTTTAAAATGGAAAAATTTCAACTGTTTGTGCAAGCACATAGAAATGTTGTTTTATTGGCCCTAAAACATGTTGTTGTTTTTTTCTCAAAGTGAATATTTGGGGGTAGAGTGTTGCACAGTTGTTTACCACTGTTTGCAGAGACTGTCAGCTACTAATGATTTCCATTCTAATGTTTGCTCTTTAGTTTGAAAGATAATTTCTGATATTTTGTTGTTTGGCTTTCATATAGACTTTTACCAAAGCTGGTGAACAGGAAGCAGTTCGCTGTGACACTCGAGCAAAGCTGATTGCAAGAGGCTGCAAGAGAGAAGAGATTATTTCTCCTCAGAACAAACAGAACATTACACAGAAAGATCCTTTATCCCAAACGTTTGACATTAAAGAACCTGTCCAAATGACTCCACAAAAAATCCACCTGACACTGCGACCTGGTGAGTGCAGTCAGTTGTTACTGTCCATATCACTGAACATATATATATATTAGTATATATATGTTAGAATAAAATTGTGCTCATTACATTTAGGAGTAAATGTTATCATCCTTCGGAAAACTCATCTCTTATTTTATAGATTGTACTAACTGTCATTGTATCCACAACCATATTGTGGGTGGAGCAGACGCTCTACCCACAATAAGGTTATTGTGGTACCCATAACCCACTCATTGGTAATGGGTCCATGCTTACAGTAGATTGTAGCAGAGCAGGAGCTTCTCAGTGATGACTGTCAGGGTCACAACTGAATTCTTTATGGGCACTGAAATGGAACTAATTGTATCTTGTCTTTGCTTTTAGGGCTTCCACACAAATTCAATGTGTCCTTTAAAAGGGCTGAAGGTTACCCTGTGGATCTTTACTACTTGATGGATCTCTCCTACTCCATGAAGGATGATCTGGCTAATGTAAAACAACTGGGAGGAAATCTTTTTGATGCTTTGAATAAAATTACTAAACATGCTAATATAGGTAATGCATTCTTAAAGCATTTCTCCTCAAATGCACAGAAAATTTCTCAAGTTGTTTCTCAAACAAAGTCACAAACCAAAAAGCTGAGATTCTAATTCAGTTCTTCTGCTGACTTTAATCTTTTGAAATGAGCAGCTGACGCTCTGCCCATTTGGAAAACAATCAAATGGGATACTTAACAAAAAAAAAAATACTTTGGGCACCACAGACACGAGAAAGGTTAATAATTTACATATAGTAGAGGGAATTCAGTGTTTGGAAATTCCACACAATACATACAACATATAGTCATATTTAAATATTTGTAAACATATAAAAATACTCTGAAGCAGTCTTTTGACTCATGTTACCCTGAACCATTCCAGGAGTTTTTTGGCTTTCAGTCTTTTGACACACAACAAAATGTCTGTCACTGGCCACAAAAACAGCTGAAAAAATGGCAAGAAAAGGTCCTGAAGGTTTTTTCACAAGTTAAAGTCATTAGGCATCTCTCATCAAACAGTCACCGTGCAGCAACAAGTCTTCATTCTTTCCTTCTTGAAGTCAGTTTCTAATGAGGGGATTCCGGTTGCTTTCATTTTTTTATCACCATTGTTGGTGCTTTAACTGTTTAATATGCATTTTTTGCTGCTCTCTGCGGCCACCAATGTGGTTCAACATTGATGTGAAATTTAGTCACTGAAAGCCTCGCTACTTTACTTTTCTATAGTTTAGAGTGATTGAGGTTACACTTTAGAGCAGTGGTGCTCAAAGTGGGTCCTGGAGGGCCGGCATCCTGCGTGTTTTAGTTCTCTCCCTGGTTTAACACACCTGGATCAAATGATGGATCATTAGAGGCCCAAGAAGAACATTGACTTGCTGAAATGGTTGTTACTACCACCAGGGAGAGAACTAAAACGTATAGGATGCACCTCTGCTTTAGAGTATAACAACAATGAAAGAATGACATGAACATTGATTTAAAATGTCAAAATAAAACAGTAAAATGTCTGTTCCTGCAAAATTCCTCCTAGCCCAAAATGAGACATTTATTTGTTTGTTTATTTTCATGATTTTCTGCTGCTGTTTTGTGTGAAATAATGAAAATATTTTAGACTTTACTTCACTGTGAGATTTCTACGCATAAAAATCAATAGGACCTTATCAAAATGACCCTTTTTCACTTTTTTGAACTATAGTTAAAGTTCTTTTCTACAGCTTTCAACAGGTTTGGCTGACAAAGTTCTCATCACAGTACATTTTATTTGACTCTATACTGTTACTAGTCTTCTTTATTTACATCTGTGTAATTACAGGATTTGGGGCCTTTGTTGATAAGACGGTCCTTCCTTACACCAACACCAACGAGGAGAAACTCAAGAAACCATGTGATGAAAATGAGAGTCAATGTCAGGCTGCCTTTGGCTACAGACATGTGCTTAGTATGACACCGAGACGGGAGGTGTTCACGCAGAAGGTGAAAGATCAGTTTATCTCTGGGAACTTAGACTCTCCTGAAGGAAGTCTTGATGCCATGATGCAGGCGGCTGTTTGTGAGGTAAGGACTCCACCAAAGAGTGCACAGTTATTTACAAGCTGATAATCAGTGAAACTACATGAGGACAATTGTTAAGGCTTGTTTTCATGTAAGTGAAAATACTCCAGATGTGATGTAATTGCAGAACCTCTGTGGTAGAAGTTTTATATGATTTATGCAGCAAGTTTATGGTTTTATTCACAAACCAGTTGTTGAAAAAAAATGATTGCCCATAATTTGGTAGTTAGGAGGGGCAGTTAAACCCTCACTCCTCCTTACCATGTTGTCTTAACAACAAGGAGGCAGACACACTGAGAATCTGTTCAGTCATTTTAGACCCAGGGCTGCCAGGCTAATTTACTTTCCTAAATTGTTTTTGTTAGGGCCCTCCAATAGTATTTATTACTGTTTGTGCCCCTCTAAATAAAAAATAAACTAAATTATTGATCAAAAAAACTCAACAAAGGGCACTTGGAGCATCCAAGGGGTATTTCTGACAAATGTTGTTACACTAACTGATGGCACTGTTCGTTTCATTCATCATTAGTTGTACTCATCATCATTGCACATTTTCCAATAAAGATGGAAGTTTATGGTTATAAGACATTTTTCCCTTTCTGACACACTTTACAGGATAAAATAGGCTGGAGGAACAGCAGCACTCGGTTAATTGTACTCGCCACAGATGCTGGATTCCACATGGCTGGGGATGGAAAACTAGCGGGCATTCTAGAACCCAATGATGAACTGTGCCACATGAAAGACAACCTTTATGAAAAAAGTAATGAGATGGTATGTATGAATTTGTGTTTTATTTCTGACAAAGAGAAATGAAGGATGGACAATTTTGTCTTATAAACGATGCAGGAGGGTAAATGATAAAAACTAAATACTGAAATAGATGCTGACATTTCCCTCCTTTTTAAAATTTTCCTTGCTTCACAAAGACACGACTTCTTTATTATAATATTTTAATTCTAACTAACAAATTCTTCAATTCTCCTGTGCAGGACTACCCATCTGTTGGACAATTAGCTATGCAGCTGGAAAAAAACAATATTCAGCCAATATTTGCTGTAACAGAAAACGTGAAGAATGTTTACATGGTAATGCTGAACATTTCTTTTAATACTGAAAGTTTTAACAAAAATATAAAAGTCAACTTAATCTAAAATCTGTTTGTTCCATTCTTTCTTTAGGAACTCACTAAAATGATTCCAAAGTCAGTGGTGGGAGTCTTATCATCAGATTCAAATAATGTTGTTCAGCTCATTGAAAATGCCTACAAAGTAAGTCTGTTGTTTGTTATCTTGTACTTTTCTATGCACACGTCAAAGAGACTTAGGCTGCGTTCAGACCAACCCAAGATTAGAGTCCTGAGTCAGACTCTAATCCGTTTGTCTAGAAAGTCAGATTTTGTTGGGAGGTCAGAATGCAAATTTGAATTCCAAGACTGACTTAAAAACCAAACTCTGATCCGACTAACAAC
The DNA here is from genome assembly GCF_019740435.1 of Gambusia affinis. Taxonomy (NCBI): domain Eukaryota; kingdom Metazoa; phylum Chordata; class Actinopteri; order Cyprinodontiformes; family Poeciliidae; genus Gambusia; species Gambusia affinis. Next base: position 146,677 of record NC_057878.1, on the reverse strand, counting down.
GTCGGTCTTGGTTGAAGTAAACTCTAAAACAGTAGAAAACAAAAAAATAAATAAATAATTTACTGCCTGATGACCCACAGAAAATCGAGTGATTTTCTGTGGGTCATCAAAAATAATAAACTGAAGTTATTATTTTTGGACCTAAAGAGGAACAATCTAGAGTTATAGATCTAGAGTCAGTGCACAGCTTCAGTTATTACAACTAAAAACCAGCGATCAGCCCGAAACCTGGGAGTAGTGATGGACTCTGACTTGAACCTTCAGAGTCACGTAAAGACAGTTACAAAGTCGGCCTTCTATCACCTGAAGAACATTTCCAGGATTAAAGGACTAATGTCTCAGCCAGATCTAGAGAAACTCATCCATGCGTTTATCTTCAGTCGCATTGATTATTGTAACGGCGTCTTCACAGGTCTGTCCAACAAATCAATCAAACAGCTGCAGCTGATCCAGAATGCTGCTGCTGGAGTTCTGACTAAAACCAGGAAGATAGAGCACATAACACCAGTTTTAAAGTCCCTCCACTGGTTCCCTGTAGCTCAAAGAATAGACTTTAAAATACTGTTGTTAGTTTATAAATCACTGAATGGTTTAGCACCACAATACATTAAAGATCTGCTGCTGTTGTATCTTCTGGTTCTGGTTCTGCTCTGCATCCCCAGAACCAGAACCAAACCAGGAGAAGCAGCATTCAGCATCTATGCACCAAAAATCTGGAACAAACTTCCAGAAAACTGTAAAACAGCTGAAACACTGACTTCCTTTAAATCTCAACTAAAAACCCACTTGTTTAGAGTTGTATTTGAAACGTAATCAATTGCAAATTTATTGACGGAATCTGACTTGATGTTGTGTTTTTGTGTTTGATTTGATGTAAAGCACTTTGAAATGCCTTGCTGCTGAAATGTGCTATACAAATAAAGTTTGATTGATTGATTGATTGATTGATCATTGAGATATAAGTCTTGCAATAACCTATGGGGTGCACTGAATCAAATTCCAATATAATTTGATTGGGCTCTTCAGAGGTTAACCCAGGTCATTTGATTTAGAGCCACCCATATGAAAAAATCGAGGGATTGAAATTCACCATAGCACCACACCCACATGTCACAAGTCCATCTTGAGAGAAACATTCAGCATCATGTTGTTCTACGTCGGGGGTCTCCAACTCCAGTCCTCAAGGGCTACCATCCCGTAGATCTCTGTTGAAACACACCAGGATCAAATAAACTGCTCATTACCAGCCTATTGCAGAGCTGATTGGATGCAGGTGAGGGAATTCAGACATTTTTGGAGCAGAGATGCATCTAAAAGTTGCAGGACGGTAGCCCTTGAGGACTGGAGTTGGGGACCCCTGTTCTACGTCATCAGACAGGTTTAAATCTGTATGAATCAAAAAAGGCATGCAGAATCTAACAACATTACTTCCTGTTTAAAGTAATTTCTGCACTTTGAAGGGGGGGCTAGGTCCCACCTGGCTTTAATGATGTAAGCATTTGACAACATATGTTGGTTGGACACTTGAGAAAGATCGTTCACACCAAGTTTTGTGTATTTCAGCCTTTGTATGTGGAAGTTATAGAGTTTCGAAAATTTTATGAGAAAGCCAACTTTGAAGCCAGGCCCTGCCCATTTAGAATGCATGAAAACTCAAGCTTTTGATAACTTTTAATCCCCTATGCTTTAAGGGCATATTGACCAAGTATGGGGCAGATACTTGTTGAAATCCCTCTGAGGAATTTGTTGAAGTTCAACATGCATGAGAAGTGAAAAACTCTCAAAAATTATTTGACTCAAAATTGTCAACCCCTTGCAGGGTTTAGAGCATACGGTCAAAATACATTTTTCTTGTTTGAGGGGTTCCACCTATGTACCACATTTCAGCTTTCTGTGATTTACCAGTTGGCCTATCTCACAATAGGAGGTTCTGTACATCAACTTGGCCACACCCATTAAAGTCAATACAATTAAGATATTTTAATATATTCAATATATTAAAATTTTGGGTACAGTTTGGAGAATTTGTAAGCTTCCAAAGTGATTTTTGTTTGTCTGAGAATCTTAATAATAAACATTTGAATTATATAGGCCTTCACAGTGCTTTTGCTACTTGAGACTAATAATTGTTTGCTGGTTTTGCAAAAAATTTACAAATATGCCAAATCACTATATTGTTGCAGAACTTGACATCTAAAGTCACAGTGACTCATGACATTCTTCCTGACAACGTAAGAGTTGAGTACTTGGCGTTGTGTGATCACCGAATAAATGACAGCCCCAATAAAGGCGTCTGCGATCAAGTGCAAGCAGAACAAGAGGTCAGTGTTTTGAGATGTTTTTATTCTGTCATAATCAAGTGAAAATGAACCTTTTCAGATCTTTGAACCTGATTTACAACTTCAGATAAAAGATATGATAAATTTTTATCTTTTACCCTCACAGATTTGTTTGACATTTTTTGCAACTATTGACAGATTAAATGATTAACTGCTGTAGATTTTGTTACCCAATAAAAAAATGAAACATGTTATGGAACTGTAGTCATTCCAACCTGCTAATACTGGCGTATGAAGGGAAATCTAGATTTTCTTTTGCAGCCCTCACTACATCTAAAAAAACGGATTATTTGCTGGCTTGGTTGTGGTATATATAGAACTCTGTTACTTTACGTTACTGTTACTTTGATGCTGTTACTATGGTTACAGCGCGAGCACTGTGTGTCCCGTTCTGGGGGAAAACCATTAGAGATGCTATCTGTTAGTGTGTGTTTTCCAACTGTCAATAAAGCTGAGTTCTAAAGGACAAAACTAAAGCTTGTTTTAGTGTGTATGTAAATATACCAAAGTGTTGTGTTGCTGAGATTTGTGGGAACACTAAAAAAATGATGTTCGTGTACAGGAACCAAACATTTCTCTGATTTCTGGCTCCATTCTGGCTTTAGCTCAGAGATGCTGCACAAAGTAGTTGCTGAGAGAAAAATGTGCTGCAAGTGCACTTGCTGTTGTTGTAAAACATCAATGTCTTACTCTTGGAACGACCATAAAATAGAAAGGGACAAAGTGGTAATGTTAGGCATTAAGTGGGCTGGAGCTCTAAAATTCTTTGGTACAGTGGAATTTTAACTAATACACATTTAATTTTGAACTGGAGATGTACCATGGGAAGTAATGCTTTAGATAGCTTGTTAGCTCTGATAGATCCTTTGCTCTCTGTACAGATATCTTTTGAGGTTACTGTGACTGCGGACACATGTATGACGGAAAAGTCCTTCACTATCAGCCCACTGGGAATTAAAGACAAACTGACGGTAACCATTTCTACCAACTGTGAGTGCCAATGTAATGACCTTAAAGACAGCAATCAACGTCACTGTAGCAATAGAGGAAACATCACCTGTGGTATTTGTAGGTAAGTTATTTTCCTCAAAGTCCCTCTTTTAATATTTTAGTCACATTTTGAGATCGAATGGAAAAATGTGTTTTCAGTAAAACATAAGCATTTATTCAGTATTGCCATAGGAGTGAGACATGTAGTAGGAGGCCCTGAGGGTAAGTTACCCCTAACACTAGGCATTTGAGATCTTTGCTCATTGTTTTAAAGCCTAGTTCACACAGCACTATTTTGGAATAGTTGGCTGGTTTTCAAAATCTGAGAAGTCACACACACAAGCAGATTAAAAATCTTAAGTTGGCCTGTCACAATAGCAAATTTTGCTGAGTGATTAATTGTCTCAAAAATTATTGCGATAAAAATAATATTGTTTAAAGACCTTTGTACACTGATTTACTGGAATTGACATAATAATGCATGTAATTTCCTGCCAAAGATAGATACACTTTATTTTCAAAAGAACACTCAACACTAGAACTGATAAAATAAACAAAACAACCAAAAACAAAAATAAAATGGATTCTCAGTCTCCATTAACAAAAATGTACTTGAATAAAAACACCAAAGTGTAAATAAATACTGGATTCAACAAAAAGAGTTCAGATTATGAAGACTGTAAACCATATTGTCCTTCAGTAATTATTAGATTTAAATAGAGAAGATGGAACATCGACTACCTGATGCAATAGTTCACACTACACGTTAGTTCACACCTACATTTTCCCCTTAAGACAATCTTAGAACTTTGATCGTTCTAAGATTATTGCTTGTGATCATCCTGTAGTGTGTGGTGTGTTACAGTAGATCCTTGTGTAAATCAGGGGTTTTCCCCGACCGTGACAGGTAGCCAATCAGAAAGCGCGGATTCTCCTCCTGCTTTCAGAGGGGAAATTACAGAGGGGAATCCCAAACAGCTGACACGGTGCAACCCAAAGTCCAGTGGACATTGGAGATGATATGTGGAAACAACATTAATGTTTATAAAACATTTGGTGTAAAGAATATAGAAATGATGAGGGGAGGAGTTGGAGCCAAATTGCTACACAGTTGATGAACCCGGTAACTTTTCAGCTGTTCTTTGTTAACGTGACATAAACAGATTATAATGATTTTCATTCAGTCAGGACGTTACGCTGACACTAGAGCCACATGCACTGCAGGTAGATTGTAGTAAAGCATTGATTAATTACTGGTTTTAAAATGAGTTAACGGGACTTGTACCCATTATTTTCTGCCCATTGTTGGACAACAGGCAGGATCGAACCGTTGTACCTAGGATTTCTGTCGGCTAATGTGTGATCTCTCAGGTTTTGAAAATGGGCCGACAATCGGTGGTGTAGTGTGAACTGGACATTACACTGAGGAAATGAGGAAGGGAGGGTCAGTGGAGAGCAGCGGAGTTGAGCCATTTTTCATTCAGTGTCATCAACAGAAAGAGAAAAAGGCTTGAAGAGACGATAATGCAGATAATTAAAATGACATCGATAGTTTTAATTTATCACAAGATTAATTGATTTATCGTTTATCACGACAGGCCTAATCCTAAGTATATCAGGTTTGATCATACCATGTGTGGTGTCCAGCCACAGGGCAGGAGCAACATACCAAACACAAACCGATTTTATTCACGAACATTCGAGTTCCAGGTAGAAAATCCCATGAAACCCTAACATCCCATACATGAATTTAATGTAAAAACAATTTCATCGTTTCTTCTTTTTCTGTTCATCTTTGCCCCAGACAAAGTACCATCATAGAACCTCGCTTCAGTATTGTCGCAATTTGGGCAAATATGAATGGATCCATTTGTATTGATTTTGATAAAAATTAGTACCTTAAATAACTTTTTTGTCATATAGATTATATTGAGGTATTATTTTGACAACCCTACAACCTACTGACGGTTGTTTTTAAACAGGTAATGGGGTTATCAGTGTAGTCGTCTAAATAGTTAGTACACTGCATCTGGATTTTCTATCAGGGACTGGTGAGGTGAGCCTCAGCCCCTCACCTTGAACAGGTTTACCTGGACATGCAAAATGGATGAATATAATGTATGGAATAAATATTTTTATGAAATAGGTAAAGACTGTTAAAAACAAAGGCAACTGTAATTAATTCTAATTTTGATCTGGTTGTTGTATTATTTTTAATATCTTGTTTTGCAGCTGCGATCCAGGTTTTGTGGGTCAGTTCTGCAACTGTGCTGTTGGGGATAAAGATGAAGGCTCTATTCGAGCATCCTGTCAGAGGCAAAATAGGACAGAGTGTGAGGGTCGAGGAGATTGTGTATGTGGCAGATGCCAGTGCCACACTACAGAGCAAGGAAGCTCTTACCATGGACCCCACTGCGAGTGTGATGATGAACACTGTGAGAAGTATGAGAACAAGCTATGTGCAGGTAAAGTGTTTTTTTCTAAATGGATGTGGGACCTTTTATATACAAAACAAATTCAAAGTGGAAGTCATAAAGGTCATTTATAAACAAAAGAAAACATTTGCATCCATCCATCCATCCATCCATCCATCCATCCATCCATCCATCCATCCATCCATTTTCTAACATCCTTGTCCCTAATGGGGTCAGGAGGGGTGCTGGTGCCTCTCCAGCTACATTCCGGGCGAGAGGCGGGGTGAAAATATTTACAAATAACTATATTTGCAGTTTGGTCTTGTAAGTATTACTATTAAGCATTTTTGAGCTTACATAACAGTTCAAAATATATTTATTTTCTGTTTAAATACAATTATCTAAATGCTTTTAAAACCCAACATGTCTTCACACTCATCCTGCTGCTCTCCAGCTTAATAAATGTCACTTGTGCTCATTCTGTCCAACAGGATGAGCACAAGATATATATATCTGGGAACAGATATATATATCTGTTCCCAGATATATATATATATATATATATATATATATATATATATATATATATATATATATATATATTTATATATATATATATATATATATATATATATATATATATATATATATATATATATATATATATCCATCCATCTTCTTCCTGAAACCTGACAATAAGTCAGATTCAACCACATCAGCTCATGGATAATCCTCCTCGTTCTGAATGTTTCATCCAGAAGGTCTGGGCTCTCTGCTTTTGAGAAACAATTGCTTCCTGGAGGTGGGGACTCTGTTGAAGTTTTACATTTTATCCAATCGCTAACATTTGGCCATGATGTATGCCATGCACCAGTTCAACTTTGTGTGGCTGCAAGGAAACAAAGACAGTTGAGACAGTTCTTCTGATTCTTGAGCTTTATGGCTTGTTGCACCAATTAGAACAGTACATCATGCACTCTGAGCAAGGCTCTGAACAATTTCAATTTCAGTCTTTTATCAGTACCCAATTCCAGTTACCATCCCTCAAGTTCTAGATGTATACCTTCTTCAACTCACTGGAGTGATTAAAAATCTGCATCAGTCTGGTCAAACTAAATAGCTCCCTTATCAAATTCCTCTTTAAAACAGCTGCAAAATAATAGAATCTAGAAGAGAAGGATTGAAAGCAAATAGTCAGGCTATCTTCAGTCCAGCTCATTCATTTTATCAAAGTTTTCTCACCATAAATTTCCTCTCACTGGATGTGTCTGGGGAGAGGGATGTCAAGGGTTTTCTCCTTCCTGCTACCTGTGCACTTGATCTAAAATAAACTAAAGTACATGGATGAACATACTGTTGATTAAATTAATTTTAAAAATAAATACTGAAACTATTACTTTTAATGTAATACATTTAAAATAATAGTTTTAAACCCCTTAATCTACACCCCTGGAAAATGCAATGGAAAAAATGACCCACGGACGTTCCACTGCATGTTGAGGGGTTAAACAGTAAATCACATCTGCATGAGTATGAGGAAAGATATTAAAGACATGAAGCAACAAAAATGTGTCTGGGGAGAGGATGTCAAATGCTACCTGGAGGTCATTAATTAAAGTGTATAAGTACATGGATGAACATACTGTTGATTAAATTAATTTTAAAAATGGCAAATGCAACTTTTAATGTAATACATTTAAAATAATAGTTTTAAACCCCTTAATCTACACCCCTGGAAAATGCAATGGAAAAAATGAAACTTCTGAGGATGGCTGTCGTACACCAGACAACAGTGTTTGCTATGGCAGAGGGACCTGCACATGTAACCAATGTGTATGCATAGGGGGATATCAGGGTCCACACTGCAAGGAATGCAGTGGCTGCACTTCTGTATGCCTAACGAAACTGTAAGAAGATTAAAGTTACTACTTTATTTTAAGTTACTTCCAGAATGATAATGGTTCCTGTGAAAATTCTATGCCTTATCTCATTTATCTGTTGTATTTTAACCTGTTCTATTTATGCTATTCTCAGGAGTTGCATTAGCTGCCTTGGCTTGAGTCAGTCGAAAGAGAACTGCAACAATGTTTGCAACAAAAGCATTTCAAAATATGAGAAGGTTGAAAAATTCAACTTGCAGAGCAAAGAATGCCACCAGAAGGACAGTGAGGGGTGCTGGATCAAATTCAAGCTGGAGCAGTTAACTGGAGAGGATAATTACAGTGCTGAAATTCTGAAAAAGAGAGGTATGTCACCGATTGTCCATTTTTTGTTTTTTTTTTTGTTTTTACACCTATTTGAATGATAAACTGCATTGTTAAAGAGTGGCCTGGGAGTCCAACCTCTCTCATGGAAAGGTGTTGGACTCTGGTGAGAGGCCCCAGGCAGGAGTGGTCATACTTGTTGCCCCCATTTTGGCACCTGTACATTGGGGGGACGGGTTCTGACTGTTTGTGTTACTCGCCAAAAAACAGTTCAGATTACCCACTGTTTTTGGAGAGTGGCCCTCCAGAGGACTTCCTTGTCTGCTGGGGGACTTCAATGCTCATGTGGGCAATGACAGTAAGACTTGGAGGGGTGTAATCGGGAGGAATGGCTCCCCTCAATCTGAATCCAAGTGGTGTTTTGTTGTTGGACTTATGTCACATTACAACAACAAACCTGAACATATATATGTTCAGGCATCAGGAGGGTGATCAGGGATGCAATATTGCCTGGGCAATCCCGCTGGATTGACAGAAAGACCACAGAGTGTGCTTCAACTACAGATGGGTCACAATCTTAACTCCTGGAGAAGAGGATCCGTTTTTTGAACTTCAGATTCAGGAAGAGCAGTATGGTTTTCATCCTGGTTGTAGAACACTGGATCATCTGGAGGATGCATGGGAGTTCACCCAACCAATGTACATGTGTTTGGTGGACTTGGAGAAGATGTTGGACCGAATCTCTTAGGGAATACTGTGGGGATGCTTTGGGAGAACTCTTTGATAGGGGCTGTTAGGTCCCTGTATGACTGGTGTCAAAGTCTGGTCTGCATTACCGGCAGTAAGTCAGGCTCATTTTTAGTGAGAGTTGGACTTCACCAAGACTGCTCTTTATCTCCGATGCTGTTCATTACTTTTATGGACAGAATTTTTAGGTGCAGCCAAGGTGTTGAGGTGATCAGTTTTGGTGGGCTTTCTGCAGATGATGTGGTCCAACTGGCTCCATTAGGACATGATCTACAACTTTCACTGGAGCGCTTTCCAACCAAGATGAAGATCAGTGCCTCCAAATCCAAGGGCATGGTCTTGAGCCGGAATACATTAGCGTAGCGTGCCTTCACTAACCTGCCCCACCTGCCTGGTAATGTCTTGCCCCAAGTGGAGGAATTTAAGCATCTCTTGATTTTGTTAACTAATGAGGGAAAATGGAGCAGGAGATTGACAGCCAGATTGGCACAGAATCTGCAGTGAAGCGGACGCTGTGCCGGTCTATCATGGTGAACAGAAAGCTTTGAAGCATTCCACTTGTGTCCATCGCTTAGTAAGAAAGTGTTTTGTCCAACTTTCTTCATGACAGTCTGTGGTTCTGTAAATCTTGAAAATCCTTTGGAAACGTGCTCTGGTCTGCGAACAGTGTCACTCACTTTGACTGTTGGTACTTTAGCTCTTCATTTTTTGTCTGTGTATTCCTTCATTTTATTTTGCTTTTGTTTCACCCTCTTTTGTATTTGGGCATGTGTTTTGCTTTCTAGTTCTACTGGGAGTATGTTTAACTTGGTGCGCATCTTTTTGTTTCTCAGTAGCTCAAATGGGGTTACTCCGGTGGTTGCAAGAGGAGTAGGTTAGTAGTTGTGCAGGAATTCTGTTACAGCTTCTTTCCATGAACTGTGACTTCTTTCAGATGTCTGAATGCAGTCCTTAAGTACTCTGTTGAATCTTTCCACAGCACCATTTGCTTTAGGGTAGAATACACTGGATCTTAAGTGCTGTATCTCTCTCTCTCTCTCAGAAAATTACTAAATGCATGAGAAGTAAACTGACAACCATTATCTGAGACAAGGTACATCGGATTACCTTCCCTACTGAACACGGTGGCTAAAAAGCGAATGACGACATCTGTAGTGAATGCAACCGCAGGCCATTTGCTTTAGTAATCTGTAAGTACAATAGCATAACGGCAGTCCCATGTAGCATTTTCAAATGGACTTGTAATGTCTATAGCAACTTTTTCCCATGGTTTACAAGGGAATTCAACTGGAGTAAGTGGAACAGGAGCACTTATGGCTACCTTATCACTGTACTGGCAGTTAACACAAGAAGCAATGACAGAATGTACAAATTTGGTCAGTTGTGGCCACCAGAAAAGTGCATGCAGTCTCTGCTTGGTACGGACAATGCCTTGATGTCCTTCATGTGCTAAATCAACAACTCTGGAACGCAGTGAAGCAGGAACAACTAGTCGATCTGTCAATCTCAGTATCAGTGAGCCATGAACTGACAACTCATGTCCTATCTGAAAGTATGGAGCAAGGTTCTCTGGAAGACCTTGTTTGCATTTAGGCCAACTTTTTTCAATCTGGTTGCGCAGTATGGACAGTTCTGGGCAGGTTTCACTAGCAGACGTGAACTCTGGAAGAGAAATGGCATACAGTGACTCTTTAAAAACAGCTGCAATAATATCAGGTTCCTTTGTTGCCTCGTTTTCAGCAGTTAGTGGTAGTCTGGACAGGCAGTCAGCAGTGACGTTTTGGTGTCCTGGGTGGTAAGTGACGTCATACGTAAAGCAGAGCAGTCGAGCGGACCATCTGACAATCCTTAGTCCAGCACGGCCAGAACCTATAGAGGTGAGTAAAGTCGTAAGTGCTTGGTGATCTGTACAAAGAACAAATCGACAACCCCAGAGGTAGATTCTCCACCTTTCCACAGCCCAAACGCAGGCAAGAGCTTCACGCTCGACCGTGGAGTACTTGCGCTCTGTAGAAGAAAGAGTTCTGGATGCAAAAGCAACAACTCTCTCACTTTCATCTGAATGCAGTTGAGTTAACACGGTGCCCAGTCCATAACCTGAAGCATCAGTAAGAACATAAGTTGGTAACTCAGGGTCATACAGAGGTAAGGCAGGACTGTTGACTATCAGTTCTTTAAGTGAAGTAAGACTAGACTGTGCTTCTGTTGTCCACTTGAAGCTTAAATCTGTGGAGTCTCTGAGCACTGCACGTAGTGGCTCAATGACAGTCGCAAAATCTGGAATGAACTTACTATACAATGATGCAAGACCAAGGAAAGATCTCAGAGAAGATGTGTCATGTGGGGCTGGAGCATGAATCACAGCAGTGACTCTATCCTAGTCCGGTTGAAGACCTTCTTTTGAAATGGTGTGACAGGCAGTTTAGTGAAGGTTGATTAAGTTTGCATTTGTGCATGTTTAGTTTGAGTCTGGCATCTGTCAAGGCCTGAAGCACTTTGCGTAAATTTTCGTCATGTTCTCTTTGTGTAGAGCAATAGCAGATTATGTCATCCAGGTATGCTTGTACACCTGGCAAACCTTTAAGAATGATCAACATCATTTTTTGAAATGCTGATGGGGCAAAAGCTAAACCAAATGGAACTCTGCAGAAACAAAAAAGTCCATCATGAGTGATAAACGCTGTAATATCACAACTTTCAGGATGCAGAGCCATTTGGTGGTAGGCAGAGGCTAAATCAATCGTGGAAAAAACGTAGATTTGAGAACAGTTCATCCATGTCTGGTAATGGATGGCAATCAGCAACAATGACTTTATTTGGCTCCCTTAAATCAACACACATGTGTGGCTTTCCCCCATCTCTTCTTTGTGTCACGAATATGGGAGAAACCCAAGGAGAAGCATCAATACGTTCAATGATGCCCTTATCCTGGAGATCTTTGAGCTCCTCTGAAACAGCTTGTCTTACTGAAAATGGAAGTCTCCTGAGTTTTTGATGCACTGGAACAGCATTTGGCAGTATATGAAGTTTTTAGCATAGCCAACTTTCTGAACTGACACTTCTGGAGCATGTTCTGATACAGTCTCTGGAACAGCAGTTTGAACTGTAGGGGTAGGAGTACTAGTAGTAACAACTTTTCGTCCTTCAAATTTTATTTGCAATGCCTGAAACAAATCTAAGCCAAGAGCAACACCTGACTCAACAACAACAAGAGTACCTGCAGTAGAATGACTATCATGAGAAATGGTAGCTTTAAAGCACCCTTTTACAGAAATTTTCTCTTTTGCATAGGTAACAAGAGCAAATGTAGGTTCAGTTAGCACACATTCTGAAAAGTAGGTTAGGTAAATGTTCTCTGGTATAATAGACACCAATGAGCCTGTATCCACAATCAGCTCAACATCTTTGTATCATCCATTAACAGTCACTTGAACTGTGCAGAGGATCTTGTCTTGCACTGTATTGTTCATGTAAAGAACTGTGGGCTAATTAATGATGACTTCACATATCTCCTTTAGAGTCGAACGGCACACTCATGAAAAATGTCCCACTTTACCACACTTGTTGCGTGTCATTTTAGCAGCAGGGCATGAAGGTTTGTTAGCAAGGTGGTTGAAAGATCCACAGCGGAAGCAGGAACAGCTACCAGCAGCTTGAACCATGGCAGGAGCAGGATCCGGCGGCTTCTTCTCGGCTTGGCTTTGGTTGCTTTTGTACGGCCCTCACTGGAGCGGAAGCGCTAGCAGCGGTAGCATCAGAAAGAACATTAGCATCTCTTAATCCACTTTCAATTTACAACCCAATGTAGTAGCTTTAGCAAGTGTTAGGTCTGGTTCAAGTAATAATCTGTCTCTTATGCGAGTATTAACAACATGCTCGATCAGGTGATCACGTAGCATTTGTTCCTCCATGTTCCCAAAATCACATGTAGCAGCCAACTCCCGTAAAGAAGCTAAGAATTGGTTTACCGTCTCATCCGGTCTCTGTGCTCGTTGTCGAAACTTGTGACGTTCAGCAATAACCTTCACCTTCGGCACAAAATGTTCTTTTAGGGCAGCAATAGCAGTAGCAAACGTGTCTCCGGTATTCGGCAGGGTGTAGAAAAGCCTTTGACCCTCTGTACCCAGGGCATGAAGTAAAACCGCGCGCTTTCTGGCGTCAGGCCATGCATCCCTGATGTAGCGACCACTAACATGTACAGGTCCTTCTCAAAATATTAGCATATTGTGATAAAGTTAATTATTTTTCATAATGTAATGATAAAAATTTAACATTTATATATTTTAGATTCATTGCACACTAACTGAAATATTTCAGGTCTTTTATTGTTTTAATTATGATGATTTTTGGCATACAGCTCATGAAAACCCAAAATTCTTATCTCACAAAATTAGCATATTTCATCCGACCAATAAAAGAAAAGTGTTTTTAATACAAAAAAAGTCAACCTTCAAATAATTATGTACAGTTATGCACTCAATACTTGGTCGGGAATCCTTTTGCAGAAATAACTGCTTCAATGCGGCGTGGCATGGAGACAATCAGCCTGTGGCACTGCTGAGGTGTTATGGAGGCCCAGGATGCTTCGATAGCGGCCTTTAGCTCATCCAGTGTTGGGTCTTGCGTCTCTCAACTTTCTCTTCACAATATCCCACAGATTGTCTATGGGGTTCAGGTCAGGAGAGTTGGCAGGCCAGTTGAGCTCAGTGATACCATGGTCAGTAAACCATTTACCAGTGGTTTTGGCACTGTGAGCTGGTGCCAGGTCGTGCTGAAAAATTAAATCTTCATCTCCATAAAGCTTTTCAGCAGATGGAAGCATGAAGTGCTCCAAAATCCTCTGATAGCTAGCTGCATTTACCCTGCCCTTGATAAAACACAGTGGACCAACACCAGCAGCTGACATGGCAACCCAGACCATCACTGACTGGGTACTTGACACTGGACTTCTGGCATTATGGTATTTTCTTCTCCCCAGTCTTCCTCCAGACTCTGGCACCTTGATTTCCGAAAGACATGCAAAATTTGCTTTCATCCGAAAAATACTTTGGACCACTGAGCAACAGTCCAGTGCTGCTTCTCTGTAGCCCAGGTCAGGCGCCTCTGCTGCTGTTTCTGGTTCAAAAGTGTCTTGACCTGGGGAATGCGGCACCTGTAGCCCATTTCCTGCACACTCCTGTGCTCGGTGGCTCTGGATGTTTTTACTCCAGACTCACTCCACTGCTTCCACAGGTCCCCCAAGGTCTGGAATCGGCCCTTCTCCACAATCTTCCTCAGGGTCCGGTCACCTCTTCTCATGCAGCGTTTTCTGCCACACTTTTTCCTTCCCACAGACTTCCCACTGAGGTGCCTTGATACAGCACTCTGGGAACAGCCTATTTGTTCAGAAATATCTTTCTGTGTCATACCCTCTTGCTTGAGGGTGTCAATGATGGCCTTCTGGACAGCAGTCAGGTCAGCAGTCTTACCCATGATTGGGGTTTTGAGTGATGAACCAGGCTGGGAGTTTTAAAGGCCTCAGGAATCTTTTGCAGGTGTTTAGAGTTAATTCATTGATTCAGATGATTAGGTTCATAGCTTGTTTAGAGACCCTTTTCATGATATGCTAATTTTGTGAGATAGGAATTTTGGGTTTTCATGAGCTGTATGCCAAAATCATCCGTATCCGTACAATAAAAGACCTGAAATATTTCAGTTAGTGTGCAATGAATCTAAAATATTTGAATGTTCAGTTTTTATCATTGCATAATGGAAAATAATGAACTTTATCACAATATGCTAATATTTTGAGAAGGACCTGTAGTTGTGGAACATTTTTAGCCATGTTGGAAATGGTATCGCTGGTTCCCCTGGGCATGGCATGAACGGAGCAGGTAAAGGCACAGAAATAGACATCCTCGTTGCCAATGTTGTGGTGTCGCTGTATTGAAAAGGTAGGAAATAAGCAGTAGTTCAGCTTCAGTTCTTTCTTTACTCTCCTGCATTCTACTCTTCTTCTCAACAGACAGCATATTTTGTCACATACATATTCAGAGCTCCCCCTTCTGTCCTTTTCATGCAATAACAGAACATAACACAGAGCAACGCTGCAGAAACACGGCAAGTATAGCACCAAAACCCAACCACAATCCCATCCCAAATGGTACAAATGGCACTTACAATTTCAGATGAGCGGATCAAGCACACCAGTCATGTGGACAGCCGACATGCAGTAGGGGAAACGAAGACACACGCACCTCGCAGCGGCCTGTTCAGCTATAAAGCCATCTGACCCTCCCACCAATCAATGGCGCGCTTCTTACTACACCTGGTGCACAGAGTGGGGAGGGTGGAACACCATCCCACAACAATAACTTTGATATGACTTGGGAAAAATATCTTTATCGGCATCACTGAATGTAACCTTACTGAGGCCTTTCCCTACCATATGTATTTCCTCATGTCCTCCTTTGAGCAACTATTGGAAGGAAATATTTGGTACACTATCTCATATATTCAAAGTCAAATTAGAACCAAACCAATTAGCAGCCTTTTTGGGCGTCTGGAAGTTAAATCTACTTTAACTAGTGTTAGGCGTTCTACAGATTTTGGATTGCTTTTGAATATCACAGTTTATTTGAAGAGCATTTCTCACATATAGAAATATAAAGTGTTTTACATAAAATAAAAGGAGCTTAAAACATAAGTAAAAAGATTGATCATTTACAATCTACACAGCAATTTAGACTTTAGTTGAAAAATCAATTAACAAATCAAGCAAGCAGCAGGCTTGAAGTACAGAGCTAATTTGTCTACATGACTAAATAAAAAATTAGATTTTCAAATTTTCAACCTTCTTTGTTATCTATGCCTAAAGCCTTTGTATGTTGTAGCCTGCAATAAGACTTTGTTTTTGCTCATTTTGGTGGCTTACAGTTCATACCAATATAGACTTTTTTGCAGTTCATTCAATAATTATGTTTAAATAAAATGAATTATTTAACACACATTTAATGAAAACCATTAGTTCATATAAGAAAAAAAAATATTCAAAGTTTTAATGTCTATGTCTTCAGTTTTCATGAAAGTGGTTTTGCAGAAAATGAGTTTTAAATATCAAATATCTTCTAGAAATCAGGCATATAAAAATTGCTTGTTTAGTCAGTGCCAGGACTAAGATAAGTAAATGTATTAATATGTAATAATTACAAAATGTAGACAAGGATAAGTCATGAAGAAATTTTATACCTATAGTTTAGTTATTTTTGTAAGACAAGTTAATTCAATTCAGTTGATCTAAATGGTAACGTTTACAACAAATATCCCAAGATATTTCACAAAAAAACAAATATATCCATTCATTCTATTTGTACATTTGAGCATATGTTGTCTAGAATGGGCATTGGGCACAATACACCATTACATTAGATGCCAAGGGGTCAGGGTTTGGGAACTTTTGGACCATGTTGTTGTGAATATTTTATGAACTGTATATCATTAATACGTTGATTCTAATCTTACAGAATGCCCTGAACCACCCAGCGTCATAGCTATCATAGGAGGTTCCCTTGCAGCTGTGGCTGTAATTGGAATTCTGCTGCTGATGCTGGTCAAGTTTCTGATCCACATGAAGGACCTGAAGGAGTTCAAGAAATTTGAGAATGAAAAAAAGAAATCCAAGTGGGCAAATGTAAGTTGTTTTTAGAATTAATATTCCGCCTGCCTCCCTGCATATGTGTTTGTGTGTAGCGTTACTCTAACCGGGCCACTTTTTTCAGTAATTTAACGTATTACTATTTCAAATCCAGTAATCAGATTAAAGTTACTTATACATATCATTGTGCATTACTATTTTCTCTTGTAATTTAATTTTATTTCCTCTGTGTGTCTTGGGGAGTGACTGCCGTTTCTGTGTGACAGCAGCAGCTGAACATGTCATGACAGAAATGTTAACCCTGGGGGGAGGAGAGAGATGCGCATTTTATTGCTGGAAAAACAGGAAATATTTTCAGTTTCTGTTGTCAAGTCCGATTATTATAAGCAACTTTGGGCTTTTTTTTTCTATTTTTTCAGAATGCGTGTGTGTATATATATACATCTAGTTCCGTCACGCTGTGTCTTTGTTAATGTATTACCTCTGAATGACGTCGAGCTTCGCGTTGCGCTCCAGAAAACTGCAAACATCGAGACTAATTTGAACAGCGCAATAAACGTGAAAACAGCCACGAATGAACGAGTCCATAAAGTTGTGCAACTAAGTGGCATTATAATTATTAATATTAAGATAAGTGTCACAAATCTGTGCAGCAGCCATCTGAGTTGGTTACTGTTGTAACCATTAAACAATCTCCTCTTCAGTTCAGCCTTATAAGTGGAGACACACTGTTGATGTTAACATTATAAAATACCTTACAATTAAGTATTGGCAAAGATCAATGGGATTTTCACAGGAGGCGGAGTGTTGTTGTTAGCAGCTGCTGAAACTAACTAAAAAAGTTACTTTTAATTTAACTTAGGTACTTTATAAATCAAGTAGTCAGTAATCTAACTAAGTTACTTTTTCAAGGAGTAATCAGTAATCCGGGGCTGCACAGTGGCCCAGTTGGTAGAGCTGTTGCCTTGCAGCAAGAAGGTCCTGGGTTCGATTCCCAGTCTGGGGTCTTTCTGCATGGAGTTTGCATGTTCTCCCTGTGCATGGTGGGTTCTCTCCGGGTTCTCCGACTTCCTCCCACAGTCCAAAAACATGACTGTCAGGTTAATTGGTCTCTCTAAATTCTCCCTAGGTGTGAGTGTGTGTGTGAATGCTTGTGTGTCCTGTGTGTCTCTGTGTTGCCCTGCGACAGACTGGAGACCTGTCCAGGGTGACCCCGCCTCTCGAATTTGAATGGGAAAATGCGAAAATTCAGAAGTTCATTTGTCAACATAACTGGATAAGACCCAACAGTAAATTTTGATGATCATTCACATTGTCTGTCTGAGGTATTAAAGATTATGACTGCAATCAATATAGCCCAATATTGCATTCTTTATTCTAGTTCAGTCCATAGAATGTGCCATTTTCACTAGACTGAAACCCATAAAGAAATGTAACTAATGATAAACTTTCTTTTATACCAGGCTGACAATCCGCTGTTCCAGAATCCCACCACCACTGTGGCTAACCCTCTGTTTACTGGAGAGTGAAGACCCTCTACTACATATGGACATTTATTCAAAGCTTTTCTTGGAAGATATAATGCTTTCAATGCTTTCATTTATTTGATTTATGTGATTTTATGATTATGTTGTATTAAAATCTACTTAACTTTGTAAAATGTGTATTTTTGAGGATGGAGTACGGTTGGTTTGAGGAGCTCACATAATCCATTTGTTAATATCATAACATCTAGCTGTTTATGGAGGCAGTATAGTTTGTCTATTGTAATAATCAATAGTTTGGAGAATTGCACCATTTATTTTCATGAAACTGTAAAATCTTAGTACAAATAAACTCATTGGAATATGACCACTTGCCTTAAACTGAGTTTATCTCTCTTTTGCCATGATTATTAAGACATAAACAAAAATCTTCCAGGTTTTTTCTTTTGTTTTAATAGGTAAAAACTGAAAAATTAGTAATAAAAACATTTAGATTTTGTTCATGTCTCTCATTGTGTCTGATAATATTGATAATTGATTTAGCCTTTTATATAATGCTTTACATGTCTGTTAAAATCTCAACTTCTGTGAATATCTTTTGATCCATAGTCAAAAAACTATGGGTCAGAAATGACCAGAAATAAAAGGAAGATTAGCTGCACTATTACCACGCACCATGTGGAGAATGGAACAGGTAATGACCAAACACAGTGCCTAGAAAACGTGCTAACCCTCTTTGCTGTTTTGCCCTTTACATTCCTATTACAACTAAATCATGATCAACATAATTTGGCATTTTTATTACGTTGTATTTACAAAATAAATAAATAAAAATTTAAACAAGAAAGGGAAAACTGATTTTTACAAAATACTGACAGGTAAACAAAAACATCTAGCATAAATTAGTTGATTGCATGAATCTTCACCCCATTAATTCAAAGTAGAAAGAATGGAGGTAACCTGAGTGCTTTCAGTGAGTCTCAACTGGTTGTATATAAAGACACTGGGTCTGGAAGGTCCGTTTACAAAGACAAAAGTACACTCCAGACAACTGATAGAAAATGTTATAGAAAAGTATAATTTTAGGGGATAGAAACAAAAACACTAAGTAACTGAACAACCTCTGGAGTTCAGTTGGAGCCGTCAAGAAATGGAAGGAATCTGGTCAATGCAAGGGCGAAGGTTTGGTCTAAGTTTTGGTGGGACCTTACAACTTACTGGCCACACCCCCTTCCCCACCCCCACCCCCGCACCGACCATTTTTGACCAGTGGCAACCTGGTTTGACTTCACACCAGCTTAACTTAATTTAAGACTAACACTTCAAATACTATATTTACTGAGATAATTTCACAGTATATTACATATCTGAGAACTAACACCTCACCTGGAGCCCTGAAGCTCCAGCCACCTCTCCATCGTTCTGCTCTGCCCCTTGCTCTGCTGTCTGAGCATCCTATGTGAAAAAATATTACATAATTAACAGACCTATTCTACCTCACATTCAGTGCTGACCTTACTAAACACCGGACTTTACAACAAATGCGTTGCGTGATAGATATCTAATTTATGGGTTCACTCACTGTACTTACAGCCGAGGTAGCGAAATAACTTCTAATGTCTGTCGTCCTTTTCTTTTTTGGTCTCGGAGACTAAATAATAAATGTCAAACTCAGAAGGAAACACGTTCACTTTCAGCTCCATGGACCAAGCTTCCGTTCCGCGTGTGTCCAGCTGGCCGCCGCCTGTTGCAGC
Organism: Gambusia affinis; assembly: GCF_019740435.1. NCBI lineage: Eukaryota > Metazoa > Chordata > Actinopteri > Cyprinodontiformes > Poeciliidae > Gambusia > Gambusia affinis. The sequence continues at coordinate 127,112 of NC_057878.1, read as the reverse complement.
CAATCAAAGAACGTAGATCCACGTTCTTTGAGCCAATAGCGGCATGGGTCGTCATAGTTCATAACAGCGAATTTTAAAATGAATGCTACCACTGCGTAGTATATTGAAATATTAAACTAATCAATGTAGATTTTCGTTTATTTATTTTTTTTATTAATATGGCAAAAATTGGTTGGGACTATTTTATATCCCTTGAATATTGGTCGTGACATGTGACCGTCCATACCCAAACCTACGCACATGGGTCAATGTGTCAGGTTGTGTCCTCATGATCTGAGTGACTGAAGCTCACCAGGCTACCATGGCTGTCCTGAAGGAGTTTCCAGTTTCAGCTGTTGAGATAGCACTATAGATCACCACAAACACACCATTCCCACTATGAAGCATAGTGGTAGAAGCATCATGCTGTGAGGTTGTTTCTCAGTAGCAAGTCCTGGAGGGAAAGGGAGCTGAAAGTTACCAAAGAAAAATTCAACTGTAAGCACACATTCAATCCTTTCGGCATCTAGCTGATACTTCTGCTTTGTAAAAATCAAATGAGTTGTGTTTTCAGTATCGAAACATGCAACATGTTTTACCTGAGTTTTTCTTTCAAGCTAAGGTAACTAATTTGAGATTAGCACTCTGGTTCTGGGACCAGACATTATATTTGGGCAATCAACCTGTGGCCAAAGTTTGCTAGTCTTGGACCAGCAGTGCAAACTTCTCCATCAATTCCCCACAATGTGCAAAAGTTCTTTGATGACTCTGCCATAATACCACTCACAGTGCAGCGTAGACTCAGGACTTGGTGAACTGGTGCCAACTGAACTACCTCCTCAACAACAGAGGAAAACCTGGTAGGACGGGTCTGAACAGATTCTACCGGCTGAGAGACAGAAGTTTCTAGGAGTGCAGGGGGCGCTCCTGAAGATCTTCTTTGACTCTGTGGTGGCATCAGCTATCTTCTAGGTATTGTATGTTGAAGCAGCTGAGAGGAAGTGGTTCGATAAACTCGTCAGACAGGCCAACTCTTTGATAGGATGCTTCCACGACCCAGTGCAGGTGATGGAGAGAAACAGAAGGACTTTCGCTAAGACACTGTAACATCACTGATGAACAATTTGTGCCACCATTCATGAAGCTGGTGCTGAACTAGAAATCTCCTTCAACAACAAACTGCTGCATCCTAAATGCACAAAAGAGCATTATGGGAGATTCTTCCTCCAAGCAGCTGTTAAGACTTTAGAAACATCACTCCTCCCAACAAATTCACAGTGTTTACATCTCTTCTGGCCTTTGCACAATCATTTGAACTGTTTTTCTAATTTCTATTATACATCTGTTATATACTTCATATACTGGATTGCATCATTTTAATGTTCAATACACACATCTGGAAAAGGGATCCAACATACTTGCAAATCCCTCGGATTGAGTCCGACATGCCTGTTTCTGAGAATTATTATTCAACTTTAGACTTTTAGTCTGCATTGTTCCCAAGATTCAACATAAAATGAAGCCCTCATGAAAAGCACTTTGATCTGCATCGTTACTAAATTGTGTAAATTGAAAACATTTTATTACTTTAATTGTGGGGAAAAAATTCAACTTTTCATATTTTAGAAAAAAAACATGCTGTCATACCAAACAAACAGTACCCAATGGATGTTTATTCCTTTCTTCAGCTAGCTCACACACTTCTGACTTGAAATAGTCAAATGAAAAACATTTTCAGTAAAATTTCTAATTCCAATGTAAATCAGGGTCAAAGGGTTTTTCTGTTTCTCATCGTTGTGTCACTGGGGGAAGATGCTTCACCCACCCTGCCTGCTGGTGTTCGTACCCATGGTGCTAAAATTTGCAGCCTGTTGTAATCAGCATGTGAATGAGCCCTTTGAGATTTTAATTGGAGATATAAAGGCCAATATAAATACATTTGATTATTATTATTATTATTATTATTATTATTATTATTATTACAAAGAATTAGGTACCAGACACAATAAGGTCCCCATGACTGGTTAAAATTTGTTTATTGAATTTACTAGATCAGTAATGAGCACAAAAACAGAAATAGTGGCTTCACACAATCAAAATTATCCATTCAATCATGTTAAATTCAGAAATATTTTACTCATGTCAAGGTCAAATGGGACTAAATTTACATGAACATGCAGACAAAGTGCAGGAACGCAACTACTAAAATGGAGAAAGAAGAGACTGAAAAAATAAAATATAAATCAGAATTTAAAGCGGGGATCTGGGGGTGCAGCAGCTTTATGTCACCCAGGGTATTACATTTGTTGGGTCGAGTTTCCATTCCAGGTATTGTTATCCTCATCATCATCCTCTTCTGTCCGAAGTGTGCAGATTTTACCTTCTTTTTTGAAATCCTTTGGCTGGGTCTCCAAATTTTGTTTGGTGGGAGTTTCTCTGAACACAAATATAGAAGCAAAAGTTAAGAACAAAACAATATTAAAACAAATACAACCTTATATATTTACATAATAGCTTTTGCTAACAGGTATTAGTAAATACAATAATGTATTTTATACACTCAAAATGAGCTTTTTCCAAAACTGATACAAGATAAAGAAAACAATTTTTCTTGATGAAAACCAAGATTTATGCCTATTGTAGCTCTTATTGTAAAGGAAGAAGACCGTAGTATTTTCCACAGTAATTAAAGCCAAGACAAAAAGTTCTATGTCCAGCCAGGACATGGAACTGTCAGGGATTGCACTGAGTGTGGCAGCAGAAAGGAGGGAGGTTGACCGTTCTAGTACAACCGTTGATGCAATCCTGATCATATACCGGTCAAGAAAATCTGGTGTCTGGACGTTGAACTGTTGGTGATTGGTCTTTGTCAGTTTTACAAAACCCACAAGTTGTCATGGTGACTGTTTACATTCACCATGTTCACATTCCTCCCTCTGCTAACCTCAAGGTAGCTTGTGACCTCGCTTGCAGACTGGACATCTGGCAACATTCATGGTTATATCATGGTTATATCATGACATCATAGACAGAACTCTTCACTCGGTATGTGAGCTGTCCCACCAGAGAGGAGAGGACTCGCTGTATGCTGATGTAAGAGGTGCATACAGTTACTCTCCTCTCCCTCTGCTCGGCCGGTCCGATCATAACCTGGTGCATCTCAGCTCATGTTACGTCCCTCTGGGGAAGAGCCAGTCTGCAAAAATGAGGAGGTGATCAAAGGTCACCTCAGGTCACTGAGACACCACAGCAGGGGTCTCAAACTCCTGTCCTGGAGGGCCACTGTCCTGCAACCTTTAGATGTGCCTCTGCTGCACCACCTGAATAGAATAATGAGGTCATTCAGGCTCTGGAGAACTGATCTACACCAGGAGGAGGTCATTAAGACATTTCATTCCAGTGTTTTGTAGCTGTGGCACATGTAAAACCTGCAGGACAGGGGCCCTCGAGGACTGGAGTTTGAGACCTGTGCACTACAGGGATGTTTTGAGGCCACTGACTGGCAGGCACTCTGTGTGCTGAATATGAAGGACATCGATGAGCTCATGAGTACACGACATCAATTTCTGTGCTGACTCCATCATCCCTACTGAGACAGTTTACCCACATAACAACCCCTGGGTAACAAAGGAGATCAAAACTCTTCTGAATGAGAAGAAAAGGACTTTCGGAAATGGCAGCAGGAATAATGTGAGAGTAATATAGAGCTGCTTGAAGGTGGAGATCAGAAGAGCTAAGGAGGATTACAAGAGGAAGCTGGAGAGAACAGCTGTGTGAAGCTGACACCCCACCCACGTCAAAAAATTCAGCAAATAGTCTGAATGGTTAGTGCTCCGTTTGTGCAGGTTTGTGCCGTTAAAATTTTCGTTTGTGCAGTTTTGGTTTCTGAGATATTAAAAGTTATTTTTTAGGTCATCTAGAGTTCACCATCCCCCCATATCGCTCCAAAACAAACCAAAGTGCGCTAGTTCGTTAGTGCTCCGTTTGTGCAGGTTTGTGCCGTTGAAATTTTCGTTTGTGCAGCTTTCGTCTTTGAGATATTAACAGTTATAATTTTGGCCGATGACGTCACCATCCCCCCATATCGCTCCAAAACAAACCAAAGTGGGCTAGTTCGTTAGTGCTCCGTTTGTGCAGGTTTGTGCCGTTGAAATTTTCGTTTGTGCAGCTTTCGTCTTTGAGATATTAAAAGTTATAATTTTGGCCGATGACGTCACCATCCCCCCCATCTTGCGCCAAAACAAACCAAAGTGGGCTACTTCTTTTAATTCTTCAGATTTTCAGCTGTTGTACAATGTGTACCTTTTGTTTTGAACTTCAATAAAGACTTAGAACAAGAAAAAATGTGTCTCATTTCAAGTAATGTTTCAAGATAGCAATGTTTTCTCGCGAACGTAGCGTTCTCTCCACAATAATTGAATCCTGCTAATAAAGGACATGCAGCCTTGACTCTAACGTAATGTGTATAACCTGTTCAACTGTGCTTTGACTTCGGAGGTGGTCTGAACAATTATATTCACATTGTTGACGTACTGTCTGCTGATTATGCAGCAAACGTGTAAAAAATATACATTAGCCTATAACGGTTCAAAAAATAGAAAAAAAAAATCCACAGCCAATTTGCTAGTTGCTTGAGCAAAGTTTTTGCAGAGTAAAACGGAAATGTGGCATTGGTTCAGAGTTCATCCAAGTAATGTACTTAATATTTAGTAAATATATTTTCAATGCAACGACTTTCATTTCATCCAATTTCTTACATTAAATGTGTATGGGCTTCAAGGATTTTGAAAAGCTCCACATGTTTTGCGAACTTTGACATAGTTCTCACACAACTGGGATTGGCTTCACCCACTAGTGAGCCCCCTCCCTCACCACCCCCGATCTTGTTTTGGCGGCAGAGCAAGTGTAATTTCAACCTCTCGTTAATATTCTAGCGGTCTCAAATCGTTTTGAATAAGTCATTTTTGGAATTTTTTCAACCCCGATTTTGATTTTTTAACAAGGTAAGTAAATTAATGCTCAGGCTTCACATAAAATATTGACTCAATGCAATCCATCCCCATAAAAGCAAAGAGGATGTATGCAGGGCTAGCTTATATATGCATTTATTTAAATTCACAACTTGTATTAAGTCGATATTTCAAACCTTTTGAAACATAGCGAGGCATCATCTTGCAGCCTTTACATTTATATTGAATCATTAACACTTAAGCATATGCACAAAGGGCACATCTTCTGAATTCAATTAAAAATTTATTCCAAAGGAAAATTTAATTTTAACAAGTACTTACATTTTCATGTAACAATGCATTATTGAATTATATATTTTTTTAATTAGCTTAAATGTTAGAAATTAAACTGGGAAAACCAACTTGATATTTTTAAATTCAAGACTATTTTAAGTGTGCAGACACTGCTAGAATACAATTTGTGTCATTTTTATGCAATTGATGCCTCGCTATGTTTTGGTAGAAAAGGTATTATAAATCGTGTATACAGTTAGAGTAAGACAATATCTGGTAATTGTCTTTTTGTTTTTTTATGAAGTTGCATGTGCCTCATGGTTTGCTATTGACACACCCAAATATCTGTAGTGTGAGGCAAAGGGTTTCTATCCTAATTGAGAAGTAATGAACCATGAAAGTGACTGTTTTGAAAATGCAATTTAATTATACATTATTATAATTATTACTATATTATTATTATTATACTCTTTTTTCTATTTTTTGAACCGTTATAGGCTAATGTATATTTTTTACACGTTTGCTGCATAATCAGCAGACAGTACGTCAACAATGTGAATATAATTGTTCAGACCACCTCCGAAGTCAAAGCACAGTTGAACAGGTTATACACATTACGTTAGGGTCAGGGCTGCATGTCCTTTATTAGCAGGATTCAATTATTGTGGAGAGAACGCTACGCTCATGAAAACATTGCTATCTTGAAACATTACTTGAAATGAGACACATTTTTTCTTGTTCTAAGTCTTTATTGAAGTTCAAAACAAAAGGTACACATTGTACAACAGCTGAAAATCTGAAGAATTAAAAGAAGTAGCCCACTTTGGTTTGTTTTGGCGCAAGATGGGGTGACGGTGACGTCATCGGCCAAAATTATAACTGTTAATATCTCAAAGACGAAAGCTGCACAAACGAAAATTTCAACGGCACAAACCTGCACAAACGGAGCACTAACGAACTAGCCCACTTTGGTTTGTTTTGGAGCGATATGGGGGGATGGTGACGTCATCGGCCAAAATTATAACTGTTAATATCTCAAAGACGAAAGCTGCACAAACGAAAATTTTAACGGCACAAACCTGCACAAACGGAGCACTAACGAACTAGCCCACTTTGGTTTGTTTTGGAGCGATATGGGGGGATGGTGATGTAACCCTTTAAGTGTGGGATGAGACCTCGCTGTTCCTTAGACTCTGCGTTGTGTTTTTCTTTAATTGTTGTTGTCGGAAGGAAACTTGAGGCAGGAATCGGACACACACGGGTTGCGATCGTGGTTCAGATCGTTTATTCGGCCACCCGACAGCGCAGCGGCTTCGCCTTCAGAATTCACAGCAAATACTTCAGAATTCACAGCAAATACTGCCGTGTCAACATAAAAAGAAGAAAAAGACAAAACGATACAAAACTAACTATTTGGACATTAAAAGTAACATTTGGCTACATTGAGGAGCTGGCGGTCAGTATTGCTTACCTTCAGAATTCACAGCAAATACTGACCGTTGTACTGCCAGCGCACCGTAACGGACGCCAAGTACGGCGTTCTTTAACGGACACACTTTACCAATTTCCATAACTCAAAGAACAAATCTAACATTTTGGTGACATCCACTGATATATTTAAGCTACTGCCCTACATTCACCCGTTGTTTCTTTGATGGCGCCCCAGTCATCAGGCTAGACACAAAACAACAATGAACATACAAATAAATGAATAAAAAAATAAATAAAAAAAATAAAACTGTGTGATGTGTCAGTGAAATGGCTAGCATGTACTCCATTAAGTGGAATTTTCTAAGTGTTTTACTGCTTTTCTGGCTTTAGCTTTCTCCCACAGCTTCCGTCCTCTTATTATCTTTTGTTCAGTGTCTTCAGTTCCCACTACTTGTGACTCACAGGAAAATCTCTTTGGGGGTTGTCGATTCCTCTGCATGTTCCTTCTAAGAGCACTGGGTCCAGGGGCTGCAGTGATACTCCCATCTGTTACATGTTCCGTCCACCCTTTAAATTTTCTGTCTGGTATATTCACTCCATCCATTTCAGGCTGCTCAACCTGTTTATTTGTTGTCTCGCCTTCGACTTCCTCCACAATTTCCTCCAACTTTTCGGGCTCTGAGTGCCCCATCCCTGCATTCCAGAGGCTTGTCTTGTCATAGCCTCTGCGTTCTCCATTATCTCTTCTGCTGTGCCCACCTCTGCCTGCTCTACTGGGAGGAACATACATTGTGTAAGAAGGTTCTGGTGGACCACTCTCTCAGTATTGCTGTTTTCTGGTCGCACATACACACACACAGGTATGTTGGGTTGCTTTTTCATCACAATGTAAGGTTGAGACTCCCACTTGTCCCCTAGTTTTTGCCTTCCCTCTACATGGCAGACTTTGACTAAGACTCTGTCCCCTTGGTTGAAAATCTGACCCTTTGCCTTCTGGTCATAATACTTTTTCTGTTGACTTTTGGCCTGATGAGAAGTCTGGTTTGCTTGGGCGTATGCCCGTGACAGACAGTCATGGAGTCTCTGAACATATGCACTGTATTCTCCTGGTTCATTAGCAGTCTGGAGCCCAAAGATGAGGTCAACTGGGAGTCTAGGATGTCTGCCGAACATCAGAAAATATGGTGTATACCCAGTGGAGTCATGGAGTGAACAATTATATGCGTGTGTCATTGCATCTAAGTACTCGTGCCACCGAGGTTTTAGATGTGGCTCTAATGTCCCGAGCATATTCATGAGTGTCCGGTTGAACCGCTCAGTGATGCCATTGCCTTGTGGGTGGTAGGGGGTTGTGTGGGTTTTAGTGATGCCCATACATTTGCACAGCTCCTTCACTACAGCACTTTCAAAGTTGCCCCTGGTCAGTGTGCAACTTAGCAGGAAGTCCAAAACGGCAGAAAAAGTTTCTCCACAGCACCCTGGCCACTGTGTTGGCCTTTTGATCTTTAGTGGGATATGCCTGTGCGTAGCGTGAGAAATGATCCGTGACCACAAGGACATTCTCCATTCCACCCTTTGACTTTTCTAAAGTCAAAAAGTCAATGCATACTAGTTCCATGGGGGCATTACTGTGAATACTGACCAATGGAGCTTTGACTCCTGATGTTGGCGTTTTCCTGAGGCAGCATCTCTCACACTGCTCACACCAGGTCTTTATCTCTTGGAACATCTGAGGCCAATGAAATCTCTCTTTTAACATCTGAACTGTTCTCTCAAAACCCAAGTGTCCAGAGTCATTGTGAAGAGCCTTCATAGCTTCCTCGCGCAGCTTCTCTGGTAGCACTAGCTGTTCCACCACTCCTCTTTGACGATCACGGCCTGCGACGGTACATGATACCGTCTCTGATCACTAGCCTCTTCCACTCTTTTAGGAGAAGACAGATCTGTCGGCCACTACTGACCCTCTCACTCCGACTGGGTTTCACATTCCGACTTTTGTAGTGCCAGACAGGGCCAATAACAGGATCCTCCTTCTGTCCTGCGGATCTCTTGCTTTGTCATGGCGGGAAGTGACTCCATACCCATGTCTCTGTATGGCTCATTAGACCCTGGTGATTCTGAGTCCAAGTTGGCTGAGGTCGTTGTGTTCTGCTTTGAGGAGTTGTCTGGATCTTGTATGGACTGACTTGCATCCTGTTCAGGCTTTTTGCTGCACACCCGCAGAGGGCATGAGTGCAGAGTCTCTGTGACCTCTTGGTTGGACATACGGAGAGGGCATCAGCATTCACATTGCTTTGTCCTCTCCGGTACTGGATATCAAAGTCAAAAGCAGCCAAAGCAGGAGACCCACCGTTGCCCCGTGGCATCTAACTTTGCAGAGCTCATGATGTACTTGAGGGGGTTATTGTCTGTCTGGACAGAGAACTTGCGCCCATAGAGGTGGTCATAGAATTTGTCTGTTACCGCCCACTTCAAGGCCAGGAACTCTAGCTTGTGGGCGGGATACCTTGCCTCTGCTGGACTCAACCTCGGCTCATGAAGGCTATGACTCTCTATACCATCTTGAACCTGGACCAGGACAGCACCTAGTCCTTCCCCTGATGCATCTGTCTGAAGCACAAAGCGGTAGGTTGTAGTTCGGGTATCCCAACACTGGCGCAGTTGTAAGTCTGTGCTTTAGGGCCAGGAATGCCTCCTCACATTCCTCTGTCCATAAGAATGGTGGGTCAGAAGCCAGACCTTTTTTCCCTTTTTTCTTCATTCTTGGGTCACCACTAGTGAGCCGGTATAAGGAGCTGCCAGGACAGAGTAACCACTGACATAGCGCCTGTAGTAGCCAGCAAACCCTAGAAATTGCAGAACCTCTCTGCGGTTTGTTGGCCTGGTCCAGTCTTTGACTCTATGAATCTTCTCTGGGTCAGTCCGATTCCCTCAGCAGATACCAGGTGGCCTAGGTACTGCACTTCTTTTCTCATCAACTGGCATTTAGAGGGTTTCAGTTTTAGACCGTGTTCCCGGAGCCGATCGAACACCAACTGCAGTCTGTTTAGATGCTCATCAAAGGTTTTAGAAAAGATGATAAGGTCATCCAGATATATTAGAAGATGGGTGAAGTTCAGGTCTCCAAAACAGCAAGTCATGAGCCTCTGGAAGGTTGATGGAGCATTCTGTAACCCAAAAGGCATCCGGTTGGCCTCAATCAGACCCATTGGTGTACTGAATGCTGTTTTGTGCTTGTCCTGCGCCACCTCCACCTGCCAATAGCCTGAAGTGAGGTCAAGCGTGGAGAAAAACTTGGCCTGCCCCAATGCTTCCAGAGCCTCTTCTATTCTTGGCAGGGGAAATGCATCTCTTGTGCTGCAGGAGTTTAGTTCTGATGTCGATACACAACCGTAGTGAGCCATCTTTTTGTCACCACCACTACAGGTGAAGCATATGGACTCTTACTGGGCCTTATTACCCCTGCCACCTCCATCTCAATCAACATCTTTCTGACATCTTGCCACTGTGATGGGGAATCTTGCGATAGGGGAGCCTGAATGGTTTGGAGTCCACTAGTGGAATTTCATGTTGCACTGTCTTTGTGTGACCATAATCTAGAGGATGTTGGGAGAATACATCAGCATTCCTCTCTACCAGCTTTTTAAGAGTGGCGCTGGTTCTCATCCTCGACTGCCGCTTTACTCAGGTCAACACAACAACTCGATATTACTTGGGTCAGATTCAGACATGTGTCTTTGGACCTGCTTCCACAGCTTTGGCCCTGCTTTTTGTCTGAGAAATCCACAACACCATCCACTAGGGAAACATTGGCTAGTTGTGTGTGTGGCTTAATGGTGACTGGATATTGAGACAGGTTCATCACTCTGACAGGGGTGCGTCCTCGTTTCACATTAGTAAGGATCTTGGCAACCAGAAGGTCTTGAGGAAGCTTCAAGGAATGATGGCCCTCAATCAGTGCTGTATAAGTCCTTCTCTGTGGGCCGGCTGTCACCTTGCACATTAAGTCAATTTCTTTTCCCCCAGGGATGTATTTTGTGACCTGTATACACAGCCGGACCCACTCTGTCCTCCACATTATAATGTCCTGTGTCACCAACCTCCAAGAGGGAGGTGTACCATTCTGGATGGCTCTCTCTGACATGCTGGAGAAATTGTTGGCCATAAGTTGCTTGCAGATGAGTTCTGGAAGCACGGAGAACATTAGTTCCTATCAGCAGAGGGACAGACAGGCGATATTCTGAGTCCTCAACTACAAAAGCTGGCACATTTTTAATAACTTATTCCAACACTTTCAAGTTAATGCGTAGAACACCATGGTGGGTTACACTCTGACCAGCTGCACCTTCTATAGGTATCTGAGAGGGCTGTAACTTCTGTTTTTGAAGGATTGGGTGGTTGGACCAGTAGCTGTGGGTAATACTGGTTACCTGAGAGCCAGAGTCAATGAGCGCTCTGCACTTCATTCCACTGATTTCCACCTCACCTTCATTTCTAGGTCCCACTAGTGGAGTGCTCTCTCCTCCATCAGTCATCTTTATGTCTTGTGGCTGGGGGTCTGCCTGCTCGCCCATGGTTGCCCCGGTGACCACAGGCTCTACTCGTTTAAAGGCTGAGCTGGGTGGGGATTGTTCCCATTCATTTTACTGGGATCTGGTAACACTGCTCTGCAGACTCTAGCTATGTGCCCTTGTTTACCACACCTGTGGCATGTCACAGTTGAGATTTGGGCTCGGATTGGAGGCCCTATGGGTGCCTGGACTTGTGGTGGTGGGGCAGGAAATGGAGCAGTAACTCTTGATTCAAGGTAGGTCAATTTAGTCATTTGCTCTGCTTGGCAAAGAGCTAACCTTTAACCAGTTCGGTAAGCTCTGACAACTCTGATACATGGGTGGTCTCTTCCACATTCACAGTTGGGCTGCTGCCAGATGCAGTCTGGATCTGGGTGTGAGCTCGCTTTGATTTGTGGAATGACTGGAACTTAGTTTCTTTGGTCATGTCTCTGAGCTCAGCCTGCAGCTCTCGGAAGCTTAAGAGCCTGGGCTTAAGTGGCGCGATCCTCATGTATACCTCCTCATCATTAAGACCCTTAAAACTGCCGGGTGAGTTTGCAGTCCCTGTCTGGAAATGGCTTGCCACCTCTTTGACTGTCCTCTACCGCCTCAGAGTAGCTTCCAGCGATATGGCATATGAGCAGGCAGACTCCTGGTCTTTGGCTCCGCCAGAGAAGTCAGCCAGTGGATCTAGGGAGCTCTGTGTGTCCCCGTACTCAGCCCTCAGTTCTTCAAAAGCCATCTCAGGGGTTTGGTTATGTAGAGGTAGGTTCAGGACTAATTTCCTGGCCTCGCCACTCAGATGACGCACCACAGTGGAAAACCGCAGGTGTGGCGGGAGCTCAATCGCTTCCAGGAGATATTGCATGTCCCGAATCCAATCCTCCACCAGCATCCTACTATCAGCATTACCGGTGAATATAGGAACACTTCTCACCTGGTGGGTCTGCAGAAATCCGCCGTACGCAGCCCGGCCGTGTCCGTAGAACGGATCTGTATGGTTGTGAGCTGCGTGATTCATAATTTGAGGGTTGGGCCTGTTTGGATGTACACCCCATGGACCACTGGCCGATGAATACAGTGGAGCTTGAGGCACAGTGGGATATCCAGCATAACCTGTGGGATGCTGACTCACTGGCTGATAAAAGTCTACTGGGTGTGGATGGAGGGCTGGAGCAGCAGGCTGCTGCATAATCTGGCCCCCTGTCATAACCGGAGGTGGTAGGGAGGGGCTTATTGCTGCAGTCATATGCATGCCAGTCCAAGGGGTAGAAGTATATTGATCCACATAAGGTGACAGAATTGGGGTTGCAGGGGTGGGCTGTGTGTTCACTCCTCCATCATGGGGCTGGGGAACTGGGGTGTGGTACTGTAGCTGCTGGCCATTAAGTCCTGTGGGTTGGTTAGTTGGCTCTGGCCTCACTGCTGGTGGTTGGTTGCTGGCATCAGCTGTTGCTCCTCCTCCAGGTAGGTAGGTGTGTGGCACCCCTGGGGAGTCGAATTTGTGGCTCAGTACTGGTTCAGGGGTAAGTAGGTGGCTGGATGCTACTATAGAGGGCATCTGCCTCATTGGGGTAACGTAGTTATTCATTATTTTCAAAGATCTCTCGTTTTTTTTTTTTTAAATTAATGTAGACAGCCAAAATGTATGTTTGTATGTGTATGTTCCTTTTTTAGCGTTTAATTGTGAATAAATAAATGAATAAATAAATACATAAATAACTTTGTGGCACAGTTATTTTGAATCACTCCCAAAATTACAGTTAAACTTATATAAATTATCAGAATATAATCACAATATAATAAATATTTCAAACAACATGTAATTAACTTTTTTTTTTTTTTTTTTTTATAAGTCAAAGATAAATAAATAATTAGATTATCTTAACGCACTCACACAAATTCTAATTAGACAAAAAAAAGAAACAGGATATCGTCACAATATAAGAAATATTTCAAACAAAATGTAGTTCACAAACAATTTTTTTTTTTTTTTTTTTTACCTTAACAGTGCAATAAAAATGACACTAAAATAATATGTTGCAGCTTCAGCTTCACACACTAACTCAAATTGTATACTCAACTAACTGCCCGAAACCGTTGGGTAACCGGGCTGCTGGCGTTGTTGCCTAGGTGATCTTGAAGCACCACGATCCGGGTCACGGCACCAAAGATGTAACCCTTTAAGTGTGGGATGAGACCTCGCTGTTCCTTAGACTCTGCGTTGTGTTTTTCTTTAATTGTTGTTGTCGGAAGGAAACTTGAGGCAGGAATCGGACACACACGGGTTGCGATCGTGGTTCAGATCGTTTATTCGGCCACCCGACAGGCAACCGCCTTCAGAATTCACAGCAAATACTTCAGAATTCACAACAAATACTGCCGTGTCAACATAAAAAGAAGAAAAAGACAAAACGATACAAAACTAACTATTTGGACATTAAAAGTAACATTTGGCTACATTGAGGAGCTGGCGGTCAGTATTGCTTACCTTCAGAATTCACAGCAAATACTGACCGTTGTACTGCCAGCGCACCGTAACGGACGCCAAGTACGGCGTTCTTTAACGGACACACTTTACCAATTTCCATAACTCAAAGAACAAATCTAACATTTTGGTGACATCCACTGATATATTTAAGCTACTGCCCTACAGTGACGTCATCGGCCAAAATTATAACTGTTAATATCTCAAAGACGAAAGCTGCACAAACGAAAATTTCAACGGCACAAACCTGCACAAACGGAGCACTAACGAACTAACCCACTTTGGTTTGTTTTGGAGCGATATGGGGGGATGGTGAACTCTAGATGACCTAAAAAATAACTTTTAATATCTCAGAAACCAAAACTGCACAAACGAAAATTTTAACGGCACAAACCTGCACAAACGGAGCACTAACCATTCAGACTATTTGCTGAATTTTTTGACGTGGGTGGGGTGTCAGCTTCACACAGCTGGAGAGAACTATCACCGGGTTCAGTAGTGCGGTTATGGGCAACTTTAACAGAGCCAAAAACTGAACCTCTTTTTTTTTTAACAGATTTGACACTTCAGCCCCTTCACCTTCCACCAACACTCCCATCAATACCACTGGTGCAATACCAATACCAACTCTCTCCCCTGTTCCCTCCTCAGAGTCCTTCATCCCCATATGAATTTCACCTCCTCCCCTCCTCTTCTACTCGGTGACCATCCCCTGTCTGCTAAGCTGGCCACCTCAACGGTAAAAAAATGTTAGACAGCTGGTGAGACTCCTTCATGACAAGGCTGCAGGTCCTGATGGTGTCAGCCCGAGAGTGATCAAAGCCTGTGCTGTCCAGCTTTGTAGAGTCTTTCTTCATATTTTCAAAATGTTGCTCATGTTCCCTGTGATGTGGAAAACATCCCGCATTGTTCTGGTGCCAAAGACGCAGCGTCCCTGTGATTCCAAGGACTTCAGGCCTGCAGCGCTGACCTCCCACATCACGAGGACAGTGAATGCAACTCCACCCGTCCGACTCACCTGGGTGAGAAACAGCCGGCGATGCAGGTGGATCCCCCCCCGGTTGTGTCATGGTTTGTGGGCTAACCGGCAGACCACAGTTTATGTGCCTGTGATACTGTGTGAGTCACAGGGGCTCCAGAAAAAGGACTGTCCTTTTGTGTTGCTGACAACAGCCAGCCTGTCATCTTCACACTAACTTCAGCTATTGTTGAAGTTGCACTGCGACCTGTGATCTCCAGAAATTTTCAAATGACTCAGCTGTGGCTGGTTGTATGAGTACAGGGTTGCTGCAGACAACACTGTCATAAAGTATAGGAGCCATGGTTTGTTAAATGTAAACAAGTTTTAACAGCGAGTTATGTAATATTATATTACTGACCCTAAAAGAGAAATTTGCTTAGTCCTCTTGCATCTAGACAGAACTGACAAAAACCAAACTGTTTATAGATTTATACCCAGGGAGAATACGTATTTTACATACCAAAACATCAGCAATTTTCTCAGCTTTGATTTAAGCAATATTTAATGGAAATCTAAAACCATGTTTGTGGTCAGCACAGTCTGGTTTTGCAGATATGACTCAATCCAGAGTAATGGCGCCTGCAGGAGGGTCACTAGCTGCAGCAGCTGATGGGAAATGTCCAAACAAGTAAAGTATATCAAAGGAGAAATCCTACAACCACTAAAATCTAATGCCACTTCATTTTTGTTTTACATTTTGGGAAGAAGTTCTTTTAGTAATTCCTGGTCCAGGCAAAAAGGTGCATGTGTGTGTGGGGGTTGGTGGAGGGAGGGTAGCAGGTTTTTCCAATTCTTTTGGGTTGTTTGACTCAGTGAAGTGTGAAAGCAAACTGCACCAGCTGAAAATGTAACAAATGTTGAAATTTTGGTTCCCGGACTATCAGGTGAGATAACAGCCCAACTCTCAGCAGAACTGCAGCTGGTCCAGAGGTTCCAAAGCAGGGCTAGGTTAATAAACAATATTCCAAGCTTTGAACTTTTCAGAGCTTTTTTCAATTCAACACCCAAAAATGGAAGTGGTATGGCACATTTGTAAACCCACCAACACATGAACGCAACAGCCGTGGAGGACCTGCAGAGATTCTGCTCAGGAACAATATGTTACAAGGAAACTGTTGGTCATGGACGCCACAATTCTGGCCTTCATATTACAAAAAGAAAACAAAGTGTCCCGTAATTCATTGCCATAATTAAGCACAAATAAAAGTAAATTTTATTATTAGTATATTTGGTAAAAGCATTAGATTTTACTTTCAATGATTATTCAATACAACTGCTTAAAAAAGAGATCAGTTGTTAACTTGATCCCATTTCTCTACACTGAAATCTGACAGCAAATCTTCACCCACACATTGATATTGTAGGGGCTGAAAACAGGCAAAGTTAAAAGTTGCCTGGCTTACTACATACTTTGGTACAACACCTTAAACTGAAACCTTTTGTTTCTCACCTCTTAGCTTGGTTTGAGGAGACTTTGGAGCTGCTCGCAGGGCTGCTGTGCATTCCGTGGACTCTGGATGCTGATGATGAATAAGGTGCAGCAAAGAGAAAGGAGCTGAGAAACCTCCATACAGCAAGCAGAGGGTAAAGGAGTGTACCCAGAGCTGTCCAAATGCCAAATCCAGAAGAACGGGTTACTGTGTTAGCAGGCCTTCGAGACTGAAAGGAAAGTAGGGTCCAATTAATTCTCATACACAGGGGTCATTTAAAAAAAGTGAATCAATCTTTGTTGTAAAATAACAAGTTAAAATAGAGGATTCCAAAAAACCCCCCCCTAACTTTAGAATTCAAGTCTTGCATACAGTGATGTCAGTAACGTTACTGACGTCGGACCATTTTTTTCAGTAACAAGTAATCTAACGCGTTGCTATTTCAAATCCACTAGTCAGACTACAGTTATTTATCAAAATCACTTTGCATTACTGCGTTACTATCTTCTTTTGTTATTTAATGGTATTTCCTCTACTCGTCTTGTCGAGTGACCGACGTCTCTATGCAACAGAAATGTAAACAATGGAGGGAGATGCGCATTTTGTTGGTGGAAAAACTGGAACTATTTTGAGTTTCTGTCGCCAAGTCCGATTATTATAAGCGGTTTTGGGCTTCATTTTTTAAAAGTCGTTTGCAAATTTAATGAGTGGCGGGTTGCACCTTTTTGGGCTCGTTTTTGAACGTGAAGTTACTCATTTGGGTTTGGAAATAAGCAGAGACTCATAATAAATCCCAGAATTTGTCCGTCATTAAGCTAGTTTTAGTCAGTCTCTCTCTGTCCATCATTTCCCGGATGATCCGTCCCGCTGTGTCTTTGTTAATGTCAAGTTAATATATTACCTCTGAATGACGTCGAGCTTCACGTTGCGCTCCAGAAAACTGCAAACATCGAGACCAATATGAACAGCGCAATAAACGTGAAAACAGCCACGAATGAACGTGTCCGTAGTTGCCAATAATTATAATGGCAACTTAACGCCATTATAATTATTAATATTAAGATAAGTGTCACAAATCTGTGCAGCCATCTCAGTGGTGGAGCTGCAGGAGGAGCTCTGTGCGCTGCACTACCAACAAAAAGCGGCCCTGCCGTTCTGCGCTGCAACCTTATCAGTGGAGACACATTGTTGATGTTACCATTATAAAATAGCTTACAATTAAGTATTGGCAAAGATCAATGTGATTTTCACAGGAAGCAGAGGGTTGTTGTTAGCAGCTGCTGAAAGTAACTAAAAAAGTTACCTTTATTGTAACTTAGTTACTTTATAAATCAAGTAGTCAGTAATCTAACTACGTTACTTTTTCAAAGTAACTGCCATCACTGCTTGCATACAGACATAAAAGACATGAATGTCATATTAACTTCTAACTTTTGACTTCTGTGATCTTTTTTTTCCACACTAAAGGAAAATGTACAACTTTAGGGATTTAAAAATCAATCCGTGAACAAGTTTAGATTCATTGTTGATTTTCTCGAATTCAGTCCCCAAAAGATGCACTGATAGAAATTCAGAGACACCAATATTTAATTCAAATTCAAAGCTAATTTATTAATTCCAAAGGGAAATTAAATGTTGTATGATTCATGAATTCTTGAACGTGTAGATTGTAATGCCTGCCGGTATGAAAGATCTCCTGTAGCGGTCTGTGTTACAGTAAATCTGAAGAAGCCTCTGCCTTCCCAAGACATTCTCATGAAGAGGATGTTCAGGGTTGTTCATAATCTTCTTGATTTTATGAGGAATTTTTCTTTACATAATCATCTCCAGAGGTTTCCATCAATTTTCCATCATATATTTCAACAGCAGGAAGAGTTTATATACAAATTAACAGCATCAAAGAGTGTCTAAGTCAGTTCAATCAGCCTTTCAGTGTCATCACTATGTGTGAAACCTAGATTAATTCTGAGAAAGGGGCTGACTTTGAACTATAAATTCAGCTATAATAATTAACAGAGAATGGAAGAGCAGTGTATATAGACAGAAATCTTATATAAAATAGTTAAAAACAAGACTAACTTGCCCTGCAGTGCAAAATGGAGGACTATCATTGCCCAACTTTCAGCATTACTATTGGGTAGCCAATTTCAGATCTGTTATGATATAAATCACATTCTTATGGAGAACTTGTCATGCTAACTGTTGTGTGCTTTCGGCACATTGTATTTATTTCTATTTTTTCTCATGGATCATTTTGTATTGACTTTAGTTGTATGATGCTTTGTTGTTTAATATACTTTGGAGTTTGGATAATTCTTTCTTGTAATTTGGTGCGTTAATTTGTGACGCTGTTGGACCGCCTATAAATAGTCTGGGTTGCGCCAGGTAAAAGGCGACGCCCACTCCCAACAACCACCGACGATGCGTTCTGACGCGGTGCGCACGTCTCCAGCCTGCCTCCCGGTAGTTTTTTGTTAGCCGTTTGTTTGGTTGATGTTTTTTCGCTGTGATTTTGACCTGGTGGGACCGGTTGTCCTATTTTTGATTTTTCCTTTTTCAGTAGTTCTTTTTTTCTTGTAGTCCGGTACTAGCAGGGGCTTCGGCGGCCCTGTATACGGTTGGCCCCCTGCTGTATCGTTTTGTTCTTTTTGATCGGCTCATCAGGTCCAACTTTCTGTTGATACTTTGGGATTTTTGTTTTCTTTTATTTTTGGGACACGGGGAAACTGAGGATTTAATTCACTCTTGCTTTACAGGAACTCAAAAGAAGCTCGTCTAAAAGAAAAGCTCCAGAGAGTTGTGAAAATAAAAATACGTTTGAATCCTCATTTTTGTCTTCATGTCCTCAAATATGTTGAGCCCTTTGTGGATGTAACACCAACCCACTTCTCTTCATGCATCACTTTGCTCAATATTCACATCACATTGTCCAGTAGGTAAATACTTTCTAAATCCACTGATTAAGAACTTTTTAATAATATGGCCACAGTTCAGAAAATCTTTTTTACTTCCTAAAAATGTCAAGAAACCACACATTTTTCCCAGCTACAAATTGGTCTACAAAGGCCTTGCAGTTTTAAAAGACATGTATATCAAAGGTAATTTTGCAAATTTTGAGCAAATGGAGATCGAAGTCCAAATTCTGGACCCTCACTTCTTCAGGTATCTTCAACTTCATAGTTTTGTGTGTAGCTGTTGGTAACTTCCAGTCTCTATTACCTGTGTCACTTCTTAAAGCTATTTTGGAATTCAAGCCACATGATAAAAGAGATATTGGTAAAATTGATCAGGTCATTAATTTCCATAATAATGAGAATTAATGACATGTGAAAAGACAATGGGAAGAGGAAGTAGGTGTTGAACTCTTGGAGTACATATAGCAGTCTGCATTGAAAAATATTCACTCTTCAACTTGCCTAAAGCATTGGTTTGAAGTGGTTCACAGGTTGCACTGGTCTGTCTGGTAAAACTGGCAACATTTAGACCAGACCTACAACCCCACTGTGATAGATGTCAATTGGAAGAAGCCACTCTGTCTCTTTTTTTTGAATTTGTACAAAACGGAGAATTTTTGAAGTCTACATGTAAATTTATCTCTGATGGAATGGGAATATTTGTTAAATCCAACGCCATACTCTGTCTATTTAGGATTGTGCCACAGTTCCCTTACTTTAATCAAAATAACAAAATCCTTTTAGTTTTTGCTACTCTGTTAACATGGAGGAAGATATTGCTTCAATTTAAAGATAAGTCCCTTCCAACTTTTAAATTTTGGCTTATTGACCTTTTCCATAATTTAACTGTGGAAATAATAAGATATGTTACAAGTCTGTGTCTACAAAATCTGGCGACCGGTATTGGATCAAATTAAGAAAGTGAATCCCTCATTTCAATTTCAGAAGAATATACATGTCTAACATTGATTTTTCTGTTTTTCTTTTTCCCAATGTAATGGATAGTGAGTCATTTCAAATAGATTGTCTAAATTATTTACAATTGTAGACTATTTAAAGTAAATTGTTCAAAGTGAATTTTCCAAATTAATAATATCGCAGATTGGTTATGGATGTTTGTCTATTTTGATTAGCATTGTTGGTGGTTTATATTTTGTTTGTTTAATGGTATTTGCACTTTGCAATGTTTTGGTTTTTTTTGTATGTCCCTCACGGGCTGCTGTAGTTAAAAGCTGGTAGAATCATTGTACCAATGAATGACGTGAACTGTCAAGATGTTTGGCACAAAGAAATCAACACTTAGTGTTCCCCAGTGAAAGCAGCGAGGTATGTTTTGTTTTGTTATTTGTATTGCAAGTTTATGTTTCGGATTCTAATATTTGTATATGTTTTAGTTTTCACGGTGACGGAGGTAATTGTGGTGACTGTGATGATTATGGTTGATCTTCAATAAAACGCTAAATTCACCCATTGAGACTGGCTGAGTAATTCAAGTGCTGGGGAGCTGCTACACCCAAAATTGACCTTTACATATCACTACTAAAGTTCCCTATATTGCCAAAACTATTTGCTCATTCATCAAAATCTTTAGAATCAGGTGTTTCAATCACTTCCATGGCTACAGGTGTATAAAGTTAAGCACCTAGGTGTAACCCAGAAGAGAAAACATCTCCTTCTCTCTTCTTTTATTCCCATTAATAAACTTGTGTTCTTTAATCTTGGAAAAAAAAACTCATTTTAAAATTAATTGTCACTGAACTTTGGGAACATAAGACGGAGACTGTGCAAAAATAGTACTGAAATTGATGAGACATCTTGAGCGTGACCCAAAGAAACCGTGTTGCTGCCCATTGCTGTGTCTGTTGCTCAAAGAAATTCCATTTTCTCTTAGTGGTAACAAACCAGACCACCAAATGAAAAAAGGAGCTGAACTCAAAAACACAATTTGACTGGACAAACAAATGAATAAAATACTAAATGAAACATTCAGCTCAATAGGACTGGGGTTTAACTTTTGATATGTCAGCTTATTATTGAAATTGTTTTTATTGTTGCTAACTGTGATTGTTAAACTATTTAACGTTTTTGGTTTCTATTCAATAGCTATCTTTTTGCTAATTTCCTGCCTCCAACCAGTTCATTTCACACTCACCTTAATTCCTGTTGAATCTAGCAACTGGTCCCTAACATCTAAATTATTTAAAATTATTTCCTGAGTCCGGGATTACATAGGCATGCAGCCTGTTTCTATTTTTACAAACATTTGTGAAAGAATGGCCCTCTATCAAGAGGTCAGTGAATTCCAGTGTGGAACTGTGACTGGATGGCACCAGTACAACAAATCCAGTCGTGAAATTTCCTCTCTCTTAAATGTTCCACAGTCAACTGTATTATAAGAAAATGGAAGTGTTTGGGAATGACAGCAACTCAGCCACAAAGTAGTAGGACACATAAACTGACAGAGATGCTGAAGAGCATAATGCCAAGAGGTTGGCAACGTTCTGCAGAGTCAATCACTACAGACCTCCAAACTTCACGTGGCCTTTAGATTAGCTCAAGAACAGTGTGCAGAGAGCTTCATGGAATGGGTTTCCATGGTGAAGCAGCTGCATCCAGGCCGTACATCACCTAGTGCAATACAAAGCCTTGGATGCAGTCGTGTACAGCACACCACCACTGGACTCTAGAGCAGTGGAGATGCGTTCTCTGGACTGATGAATCGTGCTTCTCCATCTGGCAATCTGATGGCCAAGTCTGGGTTTGGCAGTTGCCAGGAGAATGGTACTTGTCTGACTGCATTGTGCCAAATGTAAAGTTTGGTGGAAGGTTGTTTTTCTGGGCCTGGCCCCTTTGTGCCAATGAAAGAAACTCTGAATGCTTCAGCATGCCAAGACATTTTGGACAATTCCATGCTCCCAACTTTGTGGGAACTCTTTGGAGCTGGACCCTTCCTCTTCTGACAAGACTTTGCACCAATGAACAAAACAAGGTTCATAAACACATGGATGGCAGAGTCTGGTGTGGATGAACTTGACTGACCGGCACAGTGTCCTGACCTCAACCCAACAGAACACCTTTGGGATGAATTAGAGTAGAGAATAAGAGCCAGACCTTCTTGTCCAATACCAGTATGTGATCTCACAAACGTGCTTCTGGAAGAATGGGCAAAAATTCCCATAAACACATCCCCTAACCTTGTGGACATCCTTGTGGACCAACATTATATTGAACTCTAAGGATTAGGAATGAGATGTCACTTAAGCTCATATGTGAGTCAAGGCAGGTGAGTGAATTCCTTTAGCATTATAGTGTATATATCCACTTTGGTGCAATTGTTGGAGGTTGTTGGGAGGGGTAAAGGTTTTAGTGTTCCCTGAACTGGAGAAAAAGGTGTTATACAATGTATTATGGTTTTGTTGAACTTATCAATAAGAAACTGAAAAAATATATAACAGTGTAAAGTTATTTTATAATGATTATTGTTTAAAAATGTATCAGAGTAAGTAGACTAACTTATTATTAAAAAGTTGCTGTATTGATACTATAAAGAGACATCAGTGTGTCTGTATAACACCAGAGACACTGGTGTTGTTTCTTTGATGCTCTGCTGAGTGTAATCTGACTGTGGGACACATTTTTGTCCAACTGGAGTTGGGTTTTTGATGGGCAGAATGAAAATCTAAATAATTCTTCAAAACAGTCAGTTTTCATGCACAACCTTCAGGTTTCTGCTACAATGACAGAAACAGATCTTATGAACAAAGACTTCATGCTGTGCTTCAACTAAGTTTTAGTTTAAAGATGAGCACACTTATTCTACCAGGTTTATGCAGGTTTTATGTTATTTCCTTTAATAACACTGTACTGATGTATGAAAGTATGAAATGGTCATGGATTCATTATTTATTGATAAAAAAAAGTTAAAAAGGTGTTGTACAATCTGTCTTAATAATTTCACTAATGACTATTTCACTGCTTAGTTTTCTGTAAAGACTGGAACTTTCAGCCAAAGGTGGTCAATCTAATACTATGTATGGAAATATGAAACTGTGACACCACGTCAAAAACTAAAGATGTACCTAAGCAGTGGCAAAATCAATTTTAACTGTTTTTTTCCCACTACACATGATGCATTGACATTATTTGAGAATTCATGCCACATAAAATCAATATGGACCTCTGATATTAGGCTGTCTATACAGTGGGGAGAACAAGTATTTGATACACTGTTGATTTTTCAGGTTTTCCCACTTGCAAAGCTTGAAGAAGGCTATTTTTTATCATAGGTACTCTTCAACTGTGAGTGATGGAATCTAAAACAAAAATCCAGAAAAATACAATGTATGATTTTCAAATAATTAATTTCCATTTTATTGTGTGAAATAAGTATTTGATCAACTATCAACCAGTAAGAATTTTGGCTCTCACAGACATGTTAGTTCTTCTTTAAGAAGCCCTCCTGTTCTCCACTCATTACCTGTATTAACTGCACCTGTTTGAACTCGTTACCTGTATAAAAGACACCTGTCCACACACTCAATCAATCAGACTCCAGCATCTCCACAATGCCCAAGACCAGAGAGCTGTGTAAGGACATCAGGGATAAAATTGTAGACCTGCACAAGGCTGGGATGGGCTACAGGACAATAGGCAAGCAGCTTGGTGAGAAGGCAACAACAGTTGGTGCAATTTTTAGAAAATGGAAGAAATACAAAATAACGGAAAATGTCCCTCGGTCTGGGGCGCCATGCAAGATCTCACCTCATGGAGCATCACTGACCTTGAGGAAGGTGAGGAATGAGCCCAGAAATACACGGCAGGACCTGGTCAATGACCTGAATAGAGCTGGGACCACAGTCTCAAAGAAAACAATCAATAACACTCTACGCCGTCAAGGATTAAAATCCTGCAGTGCACGCAAGGTGCCCTTCCTCAAGCCAACGCATGTCAAAGCCCGTCTGATGTTTGTAAATGACCATCTGAATGATCCAGAGGAGGAATGGGAGAAGGTCATGTGGTCTGATGAGACAAAAATAGAACTTTTTGGTTTAAACTCCACTCGTCATGTTTGGAGGAAGAAACATGATGAGTACAACCCCAAGAACACCATCCCAACCGTGAAGCATGGCGGTGGAAACATCATTCTTTGGAGATGCTTTTCTGCAAAGGGAACAGGACGACTGCACCATATTGTAGGAAGGATGGATGGGGCCATGTATCGTGAGATTCTGGCCAACAACCTCTTCCCCTCAGTAAGAGCACTGAAGATGGGTCGTGGCTGGGTCTTCCAGCATGATAACAACCCAAAACACACAGCCAGGGCAACTAAAGAGTGGCTCCATAGGAAACATCTTAAGGTCCTGGAGTGGCCTAGCCAATCTCCAGACCTGAATCCAATAGAAAATCTTTGGAGGGAGCTTAAAGTCCGTGTGGCCCAGCGACAGCCCCGAAACCTGAAGGCTCTGGAGGAGATCTGTATGGAGGAGTGGGCCAAAATCCCTGCTGCAGTGTGTGCAAACCTGGTCAAGAACTACAGGAAACGTCTGATCTCTGTAATTGCAAACAAAGGTTTCTGTACCAAATATTAAGTTTCATTTTTCTGGTGTATCAAATACTTGTTCTCCCCACTGTACATCCCTAGAATAAACTCTAACTATCTGATGGTTGTAGACTATCTGATAGTCTTGCGCTTAATCTGAAACAACCTAGTCAACAACATTACCAAACAGCAGCCTAAGCTTTTTTAAAGGTTTTGTTGGCTCTAGTAGCCTTTATTTGAAAGTAGTTTGACAGGAAACAGGGTAATGAGAAAGGGGGAAGACATGCAGCAAATGTCGTCAGGCCAGGAATCGAACCTGCAATCACCGCCACGAGGACTACGGTTGTACTTTTCCCCTGCGCCACTACAGCACCCCACAGTTCTGAGCTTTTGAAACAGGATTTTATTCATCAACTTGGCACCGTTCTATAGTTTCAACTTCAAATTTTTACCACTGGTCCCCTTCCCACCTTTGGCAGAAGAGTAGGCCATCTCAGCAGACTTCTTAGTCAAAACAACTGGCTGTCTTCTGTTTGCATTATTCAAAATGTAAACTTTTGTGGAAAATTTTGATATTTTCCAGAGAAGATGATTTTAAGATTCCTTAAGTGGTTTTTAAATGTCTCAATGGTCTTGTAGCATCTCATCTTGCATAGCTGCTAAATCCATATGAACCCCTGCAGACCTTGAGGTCCTCTGGAATCAAACTACTAACAGTTCCCAAGAGTCAGAACACATGCTTATGGTGAGGGTTCTTTCCACTATTATGGAAAGAATACTCATTTGTAGAATAGTCTTCCACTATTCTACACTATCCACTATAAATGTTGTTGTCTTTAAGAGGAGGCTCAAGGCCCATCTTCTTAAATCCATTTCTTGAATTGAATAATTTCTGCTCAGGTGAAAGATTTTTCATACAGTTGTGTTTTTCCATGTGGGGGATGAAGTGGGAAATTATTTTTTTTGTGAGTTTGTTTATATTAATCTGCACAACAGTTTGAGCTGTTTGAAGTATGAAAGGTGATTTATAAATAAAATTGATTGATTGATTGCCTTATAAGCAAACTTAAGCTTTACCAAGGTTTGTGAATTTAGAGAATATCTTGCCCTGTATCATTTGATTTGACTTTCAGATTTTATTTGTGATGTTACATGTCTTTTTGTAACCATCTGTTTGGTGATTTGCCATGGTACTTTTACACTTGACTGATCCAAATGAAAGAAATGAGAAACTAATTTAAATAGAAAGTGAGGGCATAATAAATATACATAATAAACTCTGGACTACTCACAGGGAGGACAACAATGGAAGCACTTGGAACCAATTCCAGCTCCAGCAGGGTCTTGTTTAGGTCTTCACTGGTGAACTCCCGTCGAGGATACATGGTTGCTAAGGAGAAGTTGCCATACAGATTTCCTATTTCCTGAAACAAAAGCAACACTGCTATTAGATGCGTTAGCTAAGCTATATTTCTGAGATGAAAGTTCAAAGCATACATCAGGAAGAAAACATGTTTAGTGATAAAGTCATTTGAACATATACCACAACAATGTTTCAGTCTGTGCTCGTTCACATAGACAGTTAATTTCTCTCAACATTTGTTTTAAGGATTTTTCTTCCAGGACTGAGAGTGCCAAAGACAAAATTCCGACTTCAGTCCAAAAGACCTAAGATTAGAGTGATAGTGGGAAGGCATTTCTAACTGAAAGGCCTGGACCTGACAAGCATAGATTAATCATCCAAAAGACAGTGGAAACATGCGAGGCTGCTAAACAGTTATGAGGATATGCTTTTTGTAATCCATATAAAGATTTTTTGTTCATCTGATATTCCTTCTAAAATAAGATGCTTGTCTCATTTCCTCTCAGAAAAAATGTCTCTTATTTATATTTACTACATGTTTATATTGAGTTCTACACTCAACATAATAAATAGATGTACATGTTTTACTGTACATCTAACAGTTTGGCCATGTTTCAGAAAGAAAGTGCAGATGAGCAGTTTATATGTGGTAAAACATATTTACAAAAACAGATAAAGAATGAATATGGGGAGGACATACAGAATAAGCACATGATTAAGTCAGACAGACCTCAAAAGCAAAATCCCAAGCCTCCTGCAGTCTGGTCTGTGAGAGAAACTGGTTGGTGAAAGACGAACCATCAGGAAGTCGAAACTGTATCCTTGAATTGGTACTGATCACACAAACACAATGAAGATGCACAAAATTAAAGCATCATTCGCAGAAGCAAAGATAGTTGTAGTTTTTGTCTTGTTTTGGATTCACAGTTTAAATCTGTTCTTCTAATAATCAACTCCACAACCATGCATCAATGCAAACATCTATATGATATTGAAAATATTTTCAATATTGTACAGGAAGATACACTTCCTAATTCAATGGTGCTGAAAATGCCTAAACACATTTCAAGGGCTACATTCATACAACAGGCAAATGTGACATTAACTTTTATATTTTTTTATTTCTTTATTTTTTTGCTCAAATGCAAATCATATCAGAGTCTGAATGGCCCAATCCCGATCTTTTCACCACCCAAAAAATTTGATGTGATCCACTTTCATATACAGTCTCAATTCACATCTCTGATTGGTTTTAAAGTGTCTGTAGTCTGCACAGTCATGTCGCATTTTATCTGGCATCGATATTGTTGGCATGACACATACATGATAATTATGGAACAGAAGAAACTAGATCAGATGTAAATAATAGCTGAAATTTACAAATTTAAAATTATAAAATAAATCTGTCAGTGAAGCACATGACACGCTAATAACACCCTTCTGGCTCTGACTACCACATCCAAACAGACTTCTGGGTTTACTGCTTAAACAGAAGTTTGATTGTAGTCACATCATTAGGCCCTTGCAGCTAAAGCATTGCGAAGACCTATTGTTTTTGTAAAAAAAAAATTCTAATTATTCTTCTGTCAGATGAATTGGCTTTTTGGAGACTTTATCATATTGAAAAAGTCACCAAGCTTCACAGAGAATTGTCCCCCTAGTAAAATTTTCAGATTTTGGTGGAGTCGCGAGTGGGCGTGGCGAAACTGATATAGGAGAAACCGTAAGTCGTAGAGATCCGAAACTTGGTATGTAGGTAGAGTCTCCCAAATAAAGAAAAAAGGTCTCCTGGCGGTACCCCCCAAAATAAACAGGAGATCGTCCATTTTGGGTCAAAGGTCAAATTAAGGCGATTTTTCATTTTTACTCATGTTGAACTTTAACAAACTCCTCCTAGGGATTTCGACCTATCAGCTTCATTCTTGGTCAGGATACAGATAAAGCATGGGGCTTTGAAGTTATCAATAAAAAGACTTTTTGTATATGTTCAGGGGCCGTTACAGGGCACTGAAGTTGGCGTACTTGCCAAAGAAAACAAAACACTACAACTTTCACATAAAAAACTCAATTGGCACCAAACTTGTCGTGAGTGATCCTGGTTGGATGCCTTACGGTCCTAAGTCGTCAGGGTCTGCCACCTAAGCCCCATCCCCTCAGAACAGGAAGTGACTTTTTTTTTACTTTGAAAGCTCTGTGTCTGACCCCCTTGAACTAATCAAGCTGATCTTGAGTCAGAAGATCAGCTTGTGTATCTACCTAGTTGGTCTCACTTGCTCTAAAACGCCAAGACGGTGGAGTGGAAGGCGTGGCCATGGTGGCGCAGCAAAGTGACAGGTCACACTGTTGTCATACATTTAGCTCTAGATTCCATATAATTTAGCCGAGCTGCACCAAACTCACTAGGAGTGATCCTTATCCAGGAATCCACAACAATCTTTGGTGGGTGTGCCTAATTTCCTCTAGAATATATATATATTTAAAAATCAGCCCTGGCATCAGCATTGCCTCCAGCACTTTAGTATTTAGTTAACATCCCCCTCCCCTCCTTCACTTCATCTGGTAAGTTTACACCTTAAAGACGTTTTCATTAGCGCTCTGTCAAAAGAATCCAACAGCTGTTGGTTGGAACACAAGAGTTGGACAGCAGAGGGAGTTCACGCTAAAGAGAGAAGTGATGGAAGTTGTCTATTTCGTCTCACCGATGCATGCGTCATGTTATCACACATTACTGTCATTTTATGCGGGAGTTTCCTGCATTACAAATACCTGCAATCCTCCAGTGAATTGTCAAGGCCCGAGCTAGAGGGAAACAGATACGCACTGTTGTTCTCTCCCGTTCACAATGTGACACTGATAGACTTTCACAGCTAAATTAGACTTTCAAGTTTTCAACATGAAAAGTTGAAAACTTACCATTGTTGTTGTTGTTGGCACTCAGTCTTACAACATTACCAGTCGCTCTCTGCCAGGGAGGACATGGCAATGCATGCGCTCATGTGAACTCAGGAATCGCTACTTAATGCACTAATGCATCAGCAAACACATGTACATATTGCTGATGCCAATACAAGAAGAGAACAAATATCAATCCAAAATATCGGCTGGCCTATGTATCAATAGATCTCTAATAAGAATCTGTAGGATAAGTATGCTTTAAGAATTTACAGTTGCCAGTTTTAAGAATCTCTGTCAACTTATGCGAAGAGTTAAGCTTGACAGCTTCTGGGACAAATCCTGAAAAATTATGACACACTGTTGCTTAATCCTTGCTTGAAGTTTGTTAATGATGTTCCTTTGTTGCTGGGTTTTTCTCACCATCCAGTCTATTAAGAATAGTTCACTTTCTCTATTTTCGCCTCGTGAAAACCTTAGACCATGGTGTGTTTTTTTGAAAAAACAAAAAAAACAAAAAACAAAACAAAAAAAACTTTCTGCACTGTGGGGAATCAAATTCCCAGTCCTGTGGGCATCATGAAGATGTTTTTGTCAATGTCAGTGGTTTTTACAGAGGACATTTTCTTTTAAGGCCATTTTTGCTGACTCACTTTCTTATGGTTGATTTATTTCAACAGTACAGGAGCTACCTTCTTGCTTTAAAACAAATTGAGTTGTCAATAAATTAATGATGTTAAACACTGATTATGTAGTAGTCTTCATTTAAAGCAATCTGTTTAATTATTTACCCCCTCTCTCTGATTAGCGCCTCCCTCTTGGCCTGCTGGGCCTGTAGAAGGTTCTGCTTGGCATCCTTCTCATCCTGACGTATCTTGGCATAACTGGCAGCTCTCTCTGCTCGGTCCTACAACAACCACAATTTCCTCAAGTCAGGAACAGAAATTTCATACAATGACAGCAACCTTCAAATTTAAGACAGGAGAAAGACCAGATTACCATAGCAATCTGTTGCTTCACTCGTTCTCTGGCAGCTTTCTCATCTGCCTTTTCTCTGTTCCTTTCTTCCAGGAGTTGCTTTGTTTTCTCTTGATCCTGCTTTTTCTTAAATTCTTGGTTTTGCTTCCCCATCTTCCTGCGCTCAATTTCTTTTCTGACATCATTCTGAAAAACATGCAAGTAGATTAATAATGACTGAGTAACCCCTCAGTCATTAATAATGACTGAGGGGCTTCTCAGTATAAATAAGTGTTTCTTTTTATATTTAAAAAATATTAAATGCACAATAATTTATCTCGATCTTAAAAAGGGAATAAAATGTTTTTATAGCATAAAATGCTTTTTGAAAGTTTATGTTCTTATGTGTGTTTTTGTCTTAAAACAACGATCCTAAATTCAAATTGTGTTATCTGCAGACTGGCTAAAGTGTTCCGTACAGTGTAATTTCTCAGTGATAATGATAAGTGACAAGCATGATCTCTGAAAAAGCTACATGGGAGGATTACAGATCCCTGACAAAGTAAAACTGACACCTAGCCTAACCTTAGTTATGAGCCATCAACCATTATACAAAGCATTAAAATTGATTCCCTTGGATGATTTTGATCGTTTCCCAAA
This sequence comes from Gambusia affinis, assembly GCF_019740435.1. Classification (NCBI taxonomy): domain Eukaryota; kingdom Metazoa; phylum Chordata; class Actinopteri; order Cyprinodontiformes; family Poeciliidae; genus Gambusia; species Gambusia affinis. The sequence goes on along the minus strand of NC_057878.1, from coordinate 96,602 downwards.
AGACTTCCACCCATCAGTGCCTCTGGAGGCCTTCAAGTAAATCTATGAAACAAGCTTAGCATTTAGACCTTTGGAAGTGTACCTCCTCCATTCATTTTAGACATGAGCAAATATAAGGTGACAGTGTGACTCTACATTCATTTAAGGCATTCAGATAATGTCATGACAATTTGAAAGAGGCAAAAGAGAAAGCCATTTGGTAAATCAAAGTGGAGCAGAAGAGCCAAAATCAATGCTGAAGCCTCCAGAACAATATCTTCTGCTGTCAGGTTCCTCGACAACAAGCCGGATGAGCAACAAGGACAGAATGGAGAGACAGGGAGCAGCTTTAGCCTGGTAACATGAAACAGAAGCTTGCAGCAACAGCTGGAGGTGATAAGGCTGTTCTGAGCAAACATAACAGAAGCCAACGTGGGCAAAAACTGTTGGCTACACACCAACAAAGGCTGATCTGTAATGGCTGCATTCAACACCACATTCTTTACGTAAAGTATGACTGCTGTGATGCAGCCAGCAGGATTGAGGACCTCTGCAACACAGAGAGCAGACTAATGTGGCATGGAGTCCTTTCTCTTCCAGACAAAATCCAATATCTTTTTGATGTTGTAGGCATCAAATCCAATAATCTAGGAAAGAATGTGGGGCTAGTGTATAAAGTGTGCGTATGCCCAGAAAATGTGTGGCGTACATATATGCAAATTTTTGACCTGCCGTGAAAATGTGTGGCAACAACGCAAATGTTATGTGAGGACAATAACAAACTACAAGCTACTAGCTCTGCATGATATGGTGACTGGCTCGTTAATGAAGCTTCAAACTGCTTTGCTACTGTAAAGAAAAATAATTATTTTTAGTGCTTAATACAGCTAATCTTACCCCAGGTGTAAAGGTTATAATGAACAGTCTGATTTTGAACAAATTTCTTAATTTTGGGGTAAGGGATTTGAAACTAAAACTACTCTATCGGTAAGTATTCAGAAGTAGGAAAATAATGCAGATAAAAAGGGGATCTCTCTGTGAGGCTCCTGCTGTGTCAGGAGGCCATAAAATTAGCATTGCCTGTGAAACAGAACCCGGTTTGGTTCACAGAACATCAAAGGTCTTCTAGAATCACATATGGCATGGTTTAAACTAAATACAACATAGAATGTTGAGATCATTAACATTTTTCTAAGTATTAATAGCAAGTTTTTTAACCAAAGTGCATTATCTAAGTTTAGAATGGTGAATGCTGAATGTATTTGAAAATTGTACTGTCTATGATAATATCTGAATCAAATGGAAATTGTTTCAATGAAAATGTGTTGTTTAGTATTAGAAAATTGTTCAGGATTTATGTGATAAGGCAAAGATTCAAATCTTTGGAGATGCTGATTGCAGATGAGAAAAACTAGGTTTGTGAAGGTAATTTTTCCTTAAATTAAATTACTGAGTTTAACTTGTGAAGGAGACACTTTAAAATTCACAGGTCTATGTGAAGCCCATGGGGTCAGGACGCAGCTGCTTGCTCTTTTGTCTTACAGGAGACAAAAGGGGCTTTTTGATCCTGGCGTGAAATTAGGGGAAGTTCTAAGTTTTATTGCCGTCCAAGGTAGCGTCTGATTGGTCATACAGAGCTACGCCTTAATGAATACATTAACAAGGAGAGAAACGCCTTCACTATAAGAGATCGAACATGATAATAATAATTTAGATTGCTGTTATATTCTGCCGTTTTGGCATCAGCCTTCTCCAAACACATGTCTTTGCCTTTTCTTTCTCTGTCTTTGCCTTTTATTCTTTGTCTGTCTCAGGTAATGAGTCTGTATCTTGGCTGCTTTGCAGCTTTTGTTGTTACTTCATTGTGGTTTTCTATTGGATTAAACGCTGTAACTCTGTGACGTCATCACGCATCGTCGTTCCTGATTGCCACACGCTGCTCGCTGGAAGAACCCGGGAAATAGGAAGAAAGAGAGAGCCAAGCTTTTTCCAAATTAAGCTAACTTAGTAATTTCTTCTTTCAATACTACGTAGAAACCAAGCAACCTGTGCATAAGCAACACTTCGGGTGTCATCGTCTTTCATCACTCCCAGAAGGACCATCTGGTTGCAGAGAAACAAGCTCAGTTCTCCCATTAATTTGTGGTTATCGGGAGTTAAAATTTTCACAAAAGTAAAATGTTCGTTTTTGTGGCGCATCTGTATCTTATTCTGAAGGGATATGTAAATGTTCCCATAGCGACCAGAGTCAGAGAGCGTTAGGGCAGTGGAGAGACGAGATAAGAGGAGTAAAGGTTGTGAGTTTTAGGTCTGGTTCACATGGCACGATTGAAGGATTGTGGGCCAATTTTCTAAACTTCTGTGACCACAGAGCCCATAAAAGTCTAACAGGTTTGGTCGGTTTGTGTGTCCAGCCACACGGCAGGAGCAACACACCACAGACAAACCGATTCCAGAAGAAAATCCAGTAAAACCCCCAACATACTATACATAAATTTAGAATAATCAAACACGAATGACTATGTAGAAACAGTAACAGTTTGTGGACTCATTTTAGGCAACTTTCTCCAGCTCAACAGAAAAGAAACTGAAGTTATTATTTTTGTACCTAAAGAGGAACAATCTAGAGCAGGGGTCTCAAACTCCAGTTCTCGAGGGTCGCAGTCCTGCAGTTTTTAGATGTGCCACAGGTACAAAACACTGGAATGAAATGGCTTATTTACCAGTTCTCCAGAGCCTTAATTACTCTATTCAGGTGTGGTGCAGCAGAGGCACATCTAAAAGTTGCAGGTGCACATCTAAAAGTTCCTCGAGGCCTGGAGTTTGAGACCCCTGGTCTAGAGTTATAGATCTAGAATCAATGCACAGTTTCAGTTATTACAACTAAAAACCAGCGATCAGCCCGACACTTGGGAGTAGTGATGGACTCTGACCTGAACGACCAGAACCACATAAAGACAGTTACAAAGTCGGCCTTCTATCACCTGAAGAACATTTCCAGCATTAAAGGACTAATGTCTCAGCCAGATCTAGAGAAACTCATCCATGCGTTTATCTTCAGTTACATTGATTATTGTAACGGCGTCTTCACAGGTTTGTCCAACAAATCAATCAAACAGCTGCAGCTGATCCAGAATGCTGCTGCTCAGAATGCTGCTAAAACCAGGAAGATAGAGCACTTAATATCAGTTTTAAAGTCCCTCCACTGGCTCCCTGTAGCTCAAAGAAAAAACTTTAAAATACTGTTGTTAAATCACTGAACGGCTTAGCACCACAATACATTAAAGATCTGCTTTTGCTGTATCAACCTGCGAGACCTCTCAAGTCCTCCGGTTCTGGTCCGTTCTGCATCTCCAGAACCAGAATCAAATGAGGAGAAGCAGCATTCAGCATCTATGCACCACAAATTTGGAACAAACTTCCAGAAAACTGTAAAACAGCTGAAACATTAAATTCCTTTACAAACCCACCTGTTTAGAGTTCTATTTGAAACTTTGACTTATTGTTCTGATTGTTGATTCTAAGTTTCATGACTTTGATTTTTATGATGTAAAACACTTTGAAATGCCTCGCTGCTGAAATGTGCTATAAAAATAAAATTTGATTGATAAACACTCAGATCAGCTGAGGATATATACAAAGGATATATACAATCCTGCTTGAACGTTTGTGAACCACCCAAACATGTACTTTGTGGCACCTCCTTTTACAGCCATTACTTCAACTAGACGTCTTCTGTAACCACAAACGAGTGTCTCATCTGTTTTTTTAGGATTTTTGTCCACTCCTTCTTGCAGAACTCTGCCAGTTGAGTGAGGTTGGAGGGACATCTGGCATGTACTGCCCGTTTCAGATCTTGCCACAGCATTTCTATAGGATTGAGATCTGGACTTTGACTGGGCCAATCCAGAGTGTGAATCTTCTTTCTCATAAACCATTCTTTGGTACTTTTGCTGGAATGCTTTGGGTTGTTGTCTTGTTGCATAATCCATTTCCATCCCAGCTTCAACTCCCTGACTGATGGCAGGAGATTCTGGTCAAGAATTTGTTGACAGTCCTGGTAACTTATGGTTCCCTGGATGATATGGATATGTCAGGGTCCGGAGGCAGAAAAGCAGGCCCAGACTTTAACATTTCCACCACCACGTTTCACTGTTGGGAGGCACCTCTTCTCTTTAATCTCTAAATATGGCACCTGTGATTAAACATGTTCTATTGGGTTTAGGTCTAGAGACATGCTTAGCCAGTCCATCACCTTTACCTCTTCAATAAACCAGTGGTCGTCTTAGTGGTGTGTTTGAAGTCATTGTCATGCTGGAACACTGCTCTGTGACCCAGTTTCCAGAAGGAAGGGATCAGACTCTGGTTCAGTATTTCACGGTACATCTTGGAGTTCATGACATGTAACTACGGTACCCAACACCTGTTGCACTCATGCAGCCCCAAACCATGGCATTCCTACCAACATGCTTGACTATAGGCATCTTACACTTATCTTTGTGCTCCTCACCTGACAGCTGCCACACATGCTGGAGACCATCTGAACCAAACAAATTAATCTTGGTCTCATCAGACCACAAGATCTGGTCCCAGAAATCCATATCCTTTGTTGACATGTCTTCAGCAAACTGTTTGTGGGCTTTCTTGTGTGCAGATCTCAGAAATCCATGTTCTTCTGGAGTGACAGCCATGCAGACCAAGTTGATGTAGTGTGTGGCGTATGGTCTGAGCATTGACAGGCTGACCTCCCACCTCTTCAATCTCTGCAGCAATGCTGACAGTACTCATGTGCCTGTCTTTCAAAGACAGCATTTGGATGTGATGTGCACTAAGCTTCTTTGGATGACCAACACAATGTCTGCTCTGAGTGGACCCTACTCTTTAGAAAGCTGAATGATCTTGGCCACTGTGCTGCAGCTCAGTTTCAGGGTGTTGGCGATCCTCTTGTAGCCTTGGTCATCTTCATGTATCTTTTAGGATCCTCAGAGAATTCTTTGCCATGAGGTGACATGTAGGAACTTTCATTGACCAGAATGAGTGCTGTACTACGAAGCTAGTACAGCTAACTAGTCACATGACATTTTGGAGGGAAAATGACAAGCAGTGCTCAAATTGGACATTTAGGAGTGTAGTCTTTTAGCAGATTGACAGTCCTTTGAACATGATAGGGGTCGATTTCAGGAATTTGCCAAGCATGCAAGTTGGTTTCTTGTAGGCGGTTACGGACAGTATGAGATGTGATGAGCTGTGTGTGGCTGGTCTTAGTCAATTCTGCAGATGGACAAGCTGGATGTGGCGATCTTGTGCTGGAGTGGCTGATGAGGTAGATTTGCAGTAATGCCAGTCTGTTGGAAACAAACTCTTAAATGGCCTATGGTCCAAAAATGGACATTGAGCCATCCAGCTACTGCTCTGGTGGACGTCCCTGCACTCAACATGCCAATGGTATGCTCCTGCATAACTTGCAACACCTGAGGCATTACGACTTGTGACAAAATGTTACATTTTGGGGTGGCCTTTAATTGTCCAGTTGTTGCTCATTTTGTCTGATCACCCACTGGACATGTCTCACCCATGCACTAAAAAAAACAACTCACTGAGTAATGCTCACTGACAGGAAGTTGGATTAAAAATTATACACAAATCAAAAGAAATACTACTTTTATACAATAAAATGTTAGTAAATGCTCATTTACAGCTGTTAACTCCACGTGAGAACAATATCTGACATGGGGCGTTTATATTTTGTTCAATATATAATTACATTCTGGCACTTTGTTTTTGTAAATATGTAACCCTTTAGTTTTAGGTAATGCAGTCAAAATATGTAAACCAACTTTGAACTTTACTTTTTTTTTTTATTTTAATTCAAAGGAAAGATAAAATTCACATCACAAGCTAATACTATTTAGTTCAGGTGTTTCCCACTGTCTCCACTAAACTCCAGCTCTGACAGAAAGCTAACAACTGAACTGTTTTTCTTTTTATTACCGTCAGTTCTTCAGAGAGATGAGCTGCTAGCTGCAGTGCTAAATCACAGTCATTCTGCTCCAAAACTTATAGTGTTCCAGGTGCTGATTGTGATTAAACTCATAATTACGCTCCTCTATACTGAGCAGCTCTCTGATAGCAGACAGCCTGTCCACAGTCCACAGCTAAACTATGTTGTTTGGGGTTTTCAGTGAGGTAAATCACGAGCCAATCAGTGAATGCAGTCAGTTGTAAATCAAGTCACTTTGGTGCCGTACCCTGCCTAACCCTAACCCTGGCTATCTGTTCTCAGATTCTCGTACCTCCCTGGTGGTAGTAATAACCTTTTCAGAATGTCAGTGTTCTTCTTAAGCCCTTTAATGAGCCATTCATTAGATCCAGGTGTTAAACCAGGGAGAGAACTAAAACGGCGGTTTTCAAAGTGTGAGGCGCGCCTCCCCGGGGGGGCGCCAGAGCACTTTAGGGGAGGCGCGGTGCGAGGGAAAAAAATAAACCGGAAAAGCTATCTGCTTGCTGTCTAGTGATATGAGAGAAACGTCTTTTACGCACACGATCAACTCTGTGGATTTAGGAAAAAGTTGGTACTGTGGGTGCGCGTGTGGAGCGGGGATCAGTGGAAATGTTTCCCCCCTTAGAGGATGTTTTGGCCAGTGATGTCAGTAACGTTACTGACGTCGGACCACTTTTTTCAGTAACGAGTAATCTAACGCGTTGCTATTTCAAATCCAGTAGTCAGACTACAGTTACTTATCAAAATCATTTTTGCGTTACTATCTTCTTTTGTTATTTAATCGTATTTCCTCTACTCGTCTTGTCGAGTGACCGACGTCTCTATGCGACAGAAATGTAAACAATGGAGGGAGATGCGCGTTTTGTTGGTGGAAAAACTGGAACTATTTTGAGTTTCTGTCGACAAGTCCGATTATTATAAGCGGCTTTGGGCTTCATTTTTTTAAAGTCGCTTGCAGATTTAATGAGCGGCGGGTTGCGCCTTTTTGGGCTCGTTTTTGAACGTGAAGTTACTCATTTGGGCTTGGAAATAAGCAGAGACTCATAATAAATCCCAGAATTTGTCCGTCATTAAGGTAGTTTTACTCCGTCTCTCCCTGTTCATCATTTCTCAGATGATCCGTCCCGCTGTGTCTTTGTTAATGTCAAGTTAATGTATTACCTCTGAATGACGTCGAGCTTCGCGTTGCGCTCCAGAAAACTGCAAACATCGAGACTAATATGAACAGCGCAATAAACGTGAAAACAGCCACGAATAAACGTGTCCGTAGTTGGCAATAGTTATAATGGCAAGTTAGCACCGTTATAATTATTAATATTACGGTAAGTGTCGCAGCCATCGGAGCTGTGGAGCTGCAGTAGGAGCTCTGTGCTGCGACATCAAACTCAGGGGCGTAACGCAGAATCTGGAGGCTGGGGGGAGGGGGGCTTTAAAATTCTTCTTAGAGTTTTCCAGACAACAGTGGACCACACAAATTACTCATGTTTTTTATTTTTTGTACAATCTGCTCTTCAGTTCAACCTTATCAGTGGAGACACATTGTTGATGTTACCATTATAAAATAACTTACAATTAAGTATTGGCAAAGCTCAATGTGATTTTCACAGGAGGCAGAGCGTTGTTGTTAGCAGCTGCTGAAAGTAACTAAAAAGTTACTTAATCCTGCAGTTAGTTACTTTCCTGCAGTTAGTTACTACTTGACTTGGAAAGTAACTTAGTTACCTCCCCCCCCCCCCACCGCCCCCCTCCACGGGGGGGGGGGGGGGGGGGGCGCAGCAGGCCTTAAGCTCCTTGAAGGGGGGCTCACCCTTTCATACTTTGAAAACCCCTGAACTAAAACATGCAGGATGCCTGCAGTTATGACTGGCCCTAACCCTAACTTAATTATGCAAACATGAGTGTGCAGGTGCCCGTCCCTGATTGGCTCCCAGAAGATGGCGGACATGTCCAATTGGCGACCTGCCATAGGTGACTGACATAAAAGCGGCTGATGCGGTCTTCCTGGATTCCATCGTCACCTCCTCTCGACCGGCGACACTGTTTGTTAAAACATCTTATGAAAGTTCCTTGAGTTTGAAGGAGCAAGCTGCCATTTATGTTTGATTACTTTTCTCATGCTTTTCTTAATGAGGGAGGCAAGTTTTTGCATTTTTGAGATCTGAAGAGGATGGATCCTTCATGTTATGATCTGGCCACCACTAGACAGTCATAACACTGGCCCTCGAGAACTGACTTTGGGCACCACTGATGTAGTGGCAAAAATTGGAAATCAGGAAACATATTTCACCAATGGAAGTGATCAAAAGTCAGCAAGACTCTATAATCCAGCAAACACTCTCCTCAGCAGGATAATGTTGTTTGGAGTTTGTTTTCTGCATTGGAAATTAGGTTCCTGCATTGTTTGACTGCCTGACTGACTCACCTGCTCACCCACTGACTGCATGTGAACCATGTGTGGTTCACATGCAGATGAACCACTGCATGTGGTGCAGTGGTTAATCTGCGCCACATGTGCTCCAAAGCCTCTGGTCCATAACTCTTCAACGCGCCTCTGTCAGCCCTCAGTTAGTGTCCAGATCAGAGATGACACTCTAAAAGAAGTTGTTGTATAAAGTTGAAATTGTCTGCACCTAGTGGCTGGTGTGTGTAACCATGTTAAGATATAAGCAGACAGCTGACTGTGCTTAGCTAAGCTGTCAATGGGTCGGGGGAGATATTATTTTAATTAAGCTTTGACTGCTTTTGTTTTTAGTGGACTAGAATAAGAAATGTAACTTCTCCTGTTTTTAGAATTAAGCATTTTTTTATGTCCTCTAGGATGTGTGATTAATTTTAGTATAGTGGTGAAGCTGTGTGAGCATTTATTGTGCAGCGCACCCCTCTTCTTAGTTGATGGACATCTACACTTTAATCTCTCTTTTTACCGTTCTCTCTATTGTTTACCTACTCTATTTATACTATAATAAGTACGGTAGATAAACACAACTTGATCTAGAGTTGTCTCTTTTGGCACAATCTCTTTTGGCCTTTTCTGTGGATGTACTGAAGGCTCATTAAATGTGCCACAGAGGCTTGAGTCACTGTCAAACAAATAATTTTGGTCTGACCTGAATTTCGGTGAACATTTGAAGACTAAACAATTTGTAATGCTCCAAGCAGAGGCCCTGTAGGCTTAAAAAGGAAAAGAGATACCCCGTCTTAAAAAAAGTCATTTGTTTTCAAAAGTTATTGTGCAAAGTATAAGAGCCAACTTTTTCCCTTGGAATCAGTGAGTTCCTAAACTCAAGTACTCATACTCACTAGAAAAAATCTGGTATCAGGACCAGAGGTCACGCTAGACTTTTTTGTTCTCCATCATTTTGACCGATAGGTCATGTACTATTTTAACCTGTCAAACTATAATCATATTAACATAGGCTAATTAGCCACTTTTTATGTGGTTTAGTTAATATTCACCTAGCTGAACCGTGAATTACCACCACTTCACCTGTTGGGGTCTGAACGCACAGCGCCTCATAAATTTCTCCTGGTTGCAACTGCAGAGAAATCTGCGTTAGTTCATCAGTCAGTTGGATCTGTCTAATCCAAACCGATTAAAAAGAAGGACGGGCTTCAAAATTTCCCTTTATTTTAAAAAATAACCACTCAAATAAGGAAAATTGTCGTGATCTGTGTTTTTTGTGTTTATTTTGAGTTCTTCTGAGTCTCCGTGTTGTCCTGTCTCCCCTTGATTAGTTCCCAGGTGTGTCTCATTCCCTGATTACCTCCTGTGTATTTAGTGTCACCTGTGTGTCTGTGTCGGGTCCTCGTCTGATGTTTGCTCGTGCTGTCATTGTGTCCATTCGTTTATCCTGTTTGCTACCAGTATTGAGCCATTTCCTTCCGCTCAGCTGTGCTGCCAGGAGTTTTGGACTTTGGACTTGTTTTTTCATTATTAAAATCTTCATTTATTCACTGCAACCTGGTTCCATCGTGTTTGCCTCACCACCTCATCACACTACTTCATGACAAAAATAATCCGTTAACGCAACCTCGGATCGGGACACCCTTTCATTGTCCATCGTAATTACATTTCCTGGATCCAAAGAAGTTCAAGTAAAACTATGTTTAGTCATTTTATTTCCTTACTTCCTTCTGTTCTTTGTTCCTTTGCTCTTGTCTCTCTTCCAGTTTCTTGGTCAATCTGTACAAAATTAAAAGAAAAAGACAGGGAAGAAAAATAAAATATAATTAGAATTATGCCTATAAGTGAAAAACAGACCACTTTCTTTCTCTTGCCTGTAAGTTTGATTGAAGTTGGAAAAAAGTTTAAAAGGTGTGCCTGTAAAAGGTAGTAATGAACATAAACTGCTGCCAGACTGGTAGATACAAGCATAGATTACAGGCAAACATGATACAGGTTCACAGAATCCCTTGCTGCTTCTCCTAACTTGGTTCCTGCGTTGTTTGACTGCCTGATTGACTCACCTGCTCACCCACTGACTGAGTGGCAGACTGACTGGTGTTGACTAATTACTGCTGACTGGGTGATTGGTAAAAAAACCCAAAAACAACTATATGACCACCCACATGCATGCAGAGCTCCCTCAAGCCTAAATGAACTATTCAAACCACAACCTGAATTATATACTATATAAATACAAGGACATTAAGTGATTCTTCTTTGCTCTTCAATTCTCTTAATGAACCTATAAACAGAAGAAATATAAAGTTGAAAATAGAAAAAATAGAAATGTCTTTCGTCCACAAATTCCTCCAGAAGCAGACAGAGCTTCATCTTCGTTTTGGTCTGAAGTTGCACTGAACAAACCAGGCCTCATGCATCAGCGTGGACTGCCAGGACTCTCCTTATCTGCCAACCTCCTCTGGGTGATGTAGTAGCTGCAATCAGGACAATATCTCCAGAAGAGATGTTTCTTCCTGTCTCATCCACTTTTGTCTCTCCTGTATCAAGGGCAAATACTCGGAGACCTATCTTTTCCAAAATAGTTCAGCTTTATACTGTACTTGTTTCCATGGTCACCTAACATACAGGTAAATTCAAATTCAATTCAAAATTCCTGTCTTGAGCCCAAAGGAAAATTACATTTTTCTTGTCCTTGAAACAGTCCACCTGACAAAGCAGGTTTGCTACTTATCAGGATGTGATTTGGTCTTCTAAATCATCTGGATCATCAGAGACAAAGAAATGGGCCTGTCATTCAAAATGGCTTCAGCCTCACAGAAAACAGTTTGCAATGTTTCATAAATTACAGGCAAACATGTAATTTATGATATGATGTTTTATAAGTGAGGTGAGTACACTTCCGACTGAATGAATCAAGCACTCCCAGCACCTTGATGTGATGAGAACAGGGTTAGGATGGTCCAGGCAGAGCCTCTCTTTTGAGATTTTCTGGGGTTATGGTTAGGGGAAAGTCTATATTCAGGTTAAAAAAACATTGAAAAATAATAACCTCTAAACAGAAAGAAAAATATTTTAAGTCAACATTTCTGCATAAATGTGTTCTTTTTTTGTTGGTTTGATATGATACTCAACTCTTCTAAGAAATTAAATCTGGTTTTTGTTAGCATTAAGTAGAAAAATCCCCATAAAAATACACATAACTTATCACTTATTAAGTTGGATGGATAATGAATTTTCCCTGTTGAATACAACAGCCCAGTGATGGAGATGACATCAGTGCCATGACTGAGTTAGAACACCTTTAATTTCTCTTTGAGATTAATAAAGTATTTTTGAATTTGAAATTGAACTGAAAGCTCCAGATGTGGACATGGCCAGACAAAACGCTTGCTTCTATAATTTAATTTCTCCTTGGTATCAAAGAAAACTATTGAAAAATATTTCTATGTACAGAATCACTGTGTATAATAATACTAAGTGTAAAAGAGGAAATTCAGCCTTTGAATGAAGTCCACTTCCTTTTTGGTGTGCCTGAATTCTCCTCTATAATTTTAAAACAAATTCAGACAACTGCAACACTATCATTTTGCATTCCTCATAACACTCAGTCAAAACACCACATGAGAAACACAACACATGATCAAACATAACCGGTTGCTAAGTGACAAGTAGCTGCTGTGATGATGTTTGTGTGTGTGTGCGTGTGGGTGTGTGTGTGTGTGTGTGTGTGTGGGTGTGTGCCCTCTTGTGCAATGGTGGGATCTTAATTATGAAGTTTGCCTGAGATTTGTTTTTAATATTTGCACTAGACAAGTTCTTGCCAACATCTGGAGAGAATTTTAAGTGAGCTGCACCTTTAAAAATGTTCCCATTAATTTCTTTTAAATCAAAAAGCTTTAAATCTTTGGTATTTCAAAGACAAATATGTCTGTTTTGCTACAACATTGTCTATGCATCTCAGAGATTTTCCTGGTCAGCTATGTGTACAGGGATTGAACTAGGCCCTGTAGGGATCCTGCTCCTCCTCAGTACTGGGCAGTTCTGCAGGTAGGGCCTTGTGCAGCTGCCTGGCTCACAGGATGACCAGGTTGTGGGTTGGGTGTATTTTGCAAATGCAACTCGTCTACTCTGATGAAACCTTGATTTAATAAAGTCAATAAAGCAATTAGGCTAAAATATCCAGATATCCTTCATATAGTCTGCCTGAGACGCCATGACAGGAAAGGTGGAGAACAAAAGCAGAGTACAGCCAAACACATTGATTTAATGGAACCAAAACACGTTTAGAAAAAAGGTGATAAAGCAACAGGGATAGCTGCAGCCTGAAGAGAATTGTAAAGAAAATGTCACTTAATAGTTCATAAATTATACAACTAGAACACTTTAAAATAAAATGATTTTAAATTAAAACATTACAAAATGAAAATATTGCCAGATGTTAAACAACCCAACCAAAAGAAATTGCTAAATGACAAAACATTCAAAGTAACCCAAAGTTCTGCCTCTTTCTGCAGCTAGTTCTCTGCCACCACCTAATGGAAGCAAGACATTACAGCTATACAACAGCCTTTTAGCACATTGTCCAACAAAATTTCTAGAATAAAACCAATTTTGTTTCAAGCTATTGAAAGCTTTCATTTTTGTTATTATCCATGTTGGCCACCTCCGACTTACAGTCAAGCTTACAATACTTTTAGTTTAGTTACAGTACTGACAAATGTTGCAGCAAAACAAACATATATGCCTTTGAAATGCCAAGCTGGTACATTTAGAAATGTGCAGCTCACATGAAATTTTCTCCAGTTGTTGACAAGAACCTATCTAGTACAAATAATAAAAACAAATCTGAGGCAAAGTTGTTCATAACTTAAGATTCTAATAATAAAATGGAATAACAAAGGCAAAAAAAAGAAAAGGAAGTTTAAGAACGGAATTAAAATTCATGACAGCAGCTGAATCATTAGTGTAATAAATTAGAAACCAATCCTGCCACTTAGTGCTTGTTACTATCAGCTGATTTAGTGCCTAGGAAGTACAGAGAAATGTGCTCGTTTACAGTTTTTGTTGTTAATCTGTCCTTGGTTTGTATGTTTTAGGGGTACACCGATTTATTGGCCAGCCAATTTATCTGTGCAGATTTCCTTAATTTTGCAAGCTGGGTGATCGGCCAATATAAAACCGATCTAATCCCCTGATTTTATCTACCTCAGCAAAGGTCTAAAAATCCACCACTCTCCTTTATTTCTCTGCTGCGAGAGAGATTTGACTGACTGATTCACCCAACAGGTCATGTCTGCATGTTTGCAGTTAATAATAGTCACCCTACTGCTAAAACTCAACTACTTTCTTGCTTTATTTAGCAACATTTCATTCAAAGAAATTGGTCTAGGCCAAAACAGAAATTAGCAGGTTCGATTTTAAAGATTGGTAATTGGTGCTCAGCCAGAAAACTGCAATTGGTGCATCCCTAGTGTCTTTAGCTCCAAGTGTGAAATAAACTGAATTTAACTAGGCCCACTTGAAATTTCCAACCAATGACGAAATATCTCTTACACACAAAAAAGTTCTGCACAGAACTCCACAAGCTGCCCTTGTCTCTAGGAAAGTCTTTCTCAACCTGCTGTCCTGGACCACTGGTGATCCACGAGGTGCTGCATATGAACCACGGTTTATTTGCCGTGACGTGAGCTCAAAGTGTGACACTACAGTTAGCTTACCAAAGGATTGTGTTTAAAAATAATGGAAAACTGGCTTAAAACCCAGTTAGTTCAGATACCGGTGGAAGGAAAACAATTCCAGGAATATTATATGATCAGAGGAAGCGAAGTTATAACTGCTGAGTGTTGATGTGTCGTTCACTAGCGATTGGATTCCTTTGAACGGTTAGCAGTAGGAATTTCTCCAGTTAGTCAGAACTGTTCTTTGTTTTTTATGACTTTGCTTGGTAATTAATGAAGCTCTGCTTTCTGGTCAACAGTTATTATTGTTTTTATTTAGTTAAACATATTAAATTAAATAAAAATAAATACAATAACTAAATACAAAGCCATAGAAATCGATTAATTATTTTTAGATTTAATGGTGCAGAAAAGGATTTTTTGTTTCTGTTACAGCAACTCAAGTCTATTTTTCTTTAATTGTGCCTCTAAATTACAAATAGCCCTAAATGGTACTAATGACACTTGGTAAAAAAGAACAACTTTTCTTTTTATTTGTATGTGTTTGGCATCATTGGAAAGCTTAGACTCCACACTTTCAGAATCAGTAAACACAAAATGTCCAACTAGATGTGTTCATGGCTTTATCGTGACCAGGCAAATTTACCAAACAGCACCACTCTTCTCATTAGGATGAACAAAGAAAAAAACAATACATGAATTAAGAGACTAATATTTTTGTTTCAGGTTGCATCATATATTAAGATGCGTTATCGCAGGAGCTTTCAGGTTATGTGGTCCGTGACCATTTATTTAATGGGTTGAGTGGATCGCGCCTTGAAATGTTTGAAAAACACTGCTTTATGATGATGACCTCTTGTGAAGAGCTTCAAATTGTCCAAAAGGTATATGTGTTTCAAAGAAAACAAAGCACTAAAATGCTATGGTTAACATAGTAAATGGCTTTGTACTTGCATAGCACTTTATCAAGTCCAGAAGACCTCAAAGTGCTTAACCCTACAGTCATTCATCCATTCACACACACACACTACTGGATGGTAGCCACAGGAGCCCTTGGGCAGTCTGACAGAAGTGAGGCTGCCATGCAGCCCTCTGACCCCCCTTAGTAGGCAAGGCAGGTGACGCGTCTTGCCCAAGGACACAATGACAGAGCGAGGATCGAACCAGGAACCCATTGAACTCCAACCATCATTGCCCCATAAACACTACATCGTTTAAGAACAAGTGTACAATGCTACATTTATTAGGGGTAACCGCAAAACACCATAGTAACAGTAAATTCTAGAAGTGGGAACTTCATAGTATGAGCCTCTTTTTTCAGCATACAGCATTGGCTATATGTATAACGACAAATTAATGAAACATTTTGCTGCCATCTACCAAGTGGATGAAGAGACGAGACTCAGCAGGACAAACATACAGCTGAGATGCACAAATAGGATTTTCTGCAACATCTTTGACTTGATCTAAAAATTATTTTGCATTTTTTCCATTGGTTTTTTCTAGTTACAGAGGAAGCTGTGTACATCAAGTATGATTACCAACTTGTGAGATCATATTTTACAGAACTCACTATCTTTCCTAGAAGTTGACCTTAGTGCCAACAGTGCTGTCAAATCGCGCCTCCCCTATATTTACAATAATTAACTGTAGTGCTAAGTTATTTAGCTCAGCATCTAAGCAAAAACAAGAGTTTTCGACTGCAGTTGAGTTGTTGAGAATACTTCAGTTTTTAAGTAATTATCCTGGATTCAATGTATACATATTAAACACCATTTTGGCAAATTGGGGAAGGGATTCACATTTGTAAACATCTTACAATATTACAATAAAAGTTTGTTAGATACTCCCTCCCTGTACTATGCAGAAATGAATACAAACCCAAGTTGCTCTTACCTTTCTACTTTTGCATTCAGGTTTTCATTCTCAGAAACGGTAGCCTGACATAAAGAGGAATTCTCCATAGTGAGCTTTGCGCTGGAAACACCATCTCCATCTGCTGAACGTGAAAGGGATTCTATATTGAAAAAGACCACAATCGATCAATTGAATTTACTTGTATAGCACATTTCAGCATCGAGGCAGTTCAAATTGCTTTACATCAGAAAAGCACAAAAATGTGAAGTCATAAAAAACACCTTACAGTCAACAATCTTATTACTTATCACTAATCTTATTTCTTGTTACAACCTGAGCTAGTGGGAGCATATAGATATCAAATAAGAGGGGTCCTAGGATTAAACCGTGGGGTACACTACATGTGACTTCTGTTCACTTCGATGATAAGTTATTTATTGAAACAAAGAAATCCCTGTTCTTTATATAAGATTTGCACCAGTTGGGGATTGGACCGGAGAACCATACACAATTCTCCAGTCCAATCAGTAATATGCCATCATCAACAGTATCAAAAGCTGCATTGAGGTCCAACAGAACCAGCACTGTGGTTTTTCCACAGTCTGTATTTAGATGGATGTCACTGAACACTTTGATAAAGGCAGTCTCAGTACTGTGGTAACTATGGAAAACAGACTGATAGACAATAAAGCGTTTGGTTATCGTTAGGAAGCTATCTAACTGTTGAAACTGATTTTTCAATAACTTTGCTGATGAATGGAACTTTAGAGTTTGCCCTGTAATTCTGCAATAGTGATTTGTCCAGATTGTTTTTTAATCAGTGGTTTAATCCTGCTGTTTTTAAAGCCTGAGGGAAAACACCTGATGGAAGTGATGAATTTACTATTTGGATCAGATCATTTGCAACGGCAGGCAAAATTTTCTAAAGAAAAGTTGTGGGTATGATATCAAGACAGCAGAAAGAGGAGCTTAACTGATTTATAATTTCTTCTATACCTTTATAGTTGAGTAGTTGAAATTTAGTCATTTTTTTCTGGATTTTCTATGTGGGGGCATAGTATTGATATTGGATTTAGTGTGTATGTGCAGATTAACCCTCTAATTTTTTGGAAGTTCTTCTGTAAAGAAGTTGGCAAATTTATTCAGTCACAGTCTCAAGGGGGTTTGTGATCCTGTCAACTGTTGCAAATAAAAAACTCAAGCATTTGCTTGAGTCAGAATGTCAATGTTTTGTTTATGATTTCTGAAAGAACTTTTCACTTGCATGTTTTAGTGTGGAGTGAAAAGAAAAGGTTGAGTCATTTATTGTTTAACATACATGTAGAATAAATCTAATAAATTGTAAAAGTTAAACTTACACTAATATACAAATGAGGATCTCTGGCAAGCAAATAATCTATCCAAGCTTATGTGCAGTTGATGCAAGTGATTGTCATTATAAGCTAATAAACTCCTGATTTAACATGGTAAAAATCCTCACATTTCACCTGTGTCCTGAGCTGCACCACCTCTGGAAAAAAGCTCCCCCACAGGTAATTTTTAAGAGGAAAACTATGCCAGAAACCAACTCCCAAAGAACATTGTGGTTAAAGTCAACCAGAAAGGATGGATGCCACAAAATCTAATGAAGGACTGGCACCAATGATAATACTGTAAAGAAGGCTCAACTTTATTAGACTTTAAGATTGGTTTTGTAGTTTTTATTTTAGTTTTCCGAGCCTAAGTTAGGTCAGTAAATGCAACGCAGCTCGAGAGAAAAGGCTAGTATTGCGAGATTTGATGTTAATGTTCTGTTGATGTTATGGCTCTCACCGCTCACTGCGCAAACATGTTTAAGCGTTGTCTGTGCCAGAGCTAGAGGCCAGAAGCCACTCAGTTCTTACATGAGAACAACTCGGTTGTCGTTCTAACTCATCTGCTGCTGGAAGAAGTAAAGTTCATGCAAGAGATCTTTCTTTTTTTTGTCGTGCATCTTCACCTACACAAACGCCTCAGTCACCCTGGAAACCAAAAGCTCAACAATATAATAATTAAGAGAGAGGACAAAAAGTTTCACAAACAGGTACAGCTAACGTATTGTAGCTCTAAGCTAATGTCATCTAAAGACAGAATGGCTAGCCTGGAAGTGCTTTTAGAAGAACTGAGAGGGTTCCGTCAGGAATCCAAGAAACAACTTTCAACTAGTAAAGAGGAAATACGAAAAGCGAATGTAAGGATTAATGAAGTAGAGGAGCAGGCGGACAAGATGGAGGAGCAAACCCAAGAAGTTGTAGCAGAACTGCTAAAGTTACTCAAGTCTAGAGGATAAGCTGGTGGACTTGATCTGCAAGTCCACCAGCTTATCCTTGAGAGCCAATCTAGGAGAGAGAACGTCAGGATCCAGAGAGGGCTGAAAAGGACTCTGAATCCATGGTTACATTTGTGGAGACTGAAAGAGGGGCTCGGTCTGGAAGAGAGCAGGACAGACATGGAGATAGAACGAAACCATCAGATGCTGGTCTCAGGAACTGTGCTCAGCAGCTGGCCCACATCCTCACAGACACTTCGCTGAGCTATGCAGTTGTTCAAACCAGCTTCTAGGTTGCCACCAGCATACCAATCCCCCCCAAAAAACACAATTTCATCACTTAACTATCTCAAACTCCCTCCTCTTTTGATCTGCTCTAGTTTGCATACCGCTCCACAGAGGACGCCATTTCCTCTACAGTACACTTGAGCCTGAAACACCAGGAGGAGTAAAATACTTATGTGCGAATGCTATTTCTGTCCTTAGCTCAGCATTCAACATAGTCACCCCCCTGTTCATGGTGACCAAACTAGCTCTGCTTCAGCTCCACACCTCTGGGCAATTGGCTGCTAGATTTCCTAACAGACAGACCCCAGTTCCTGAGGGTTGGTAAAAATGCCTCAAGGGTCATCTCCCTCAGTACTGGCTCCCTCCAGGGCTGTGCACTGACCCCACTGCTCTTCACCCTGATGACCCATAATTGCCAAGCCAGGTTCAGTACGTATCACATTGTTAAGTATGCGACAGTGGCCCACTGTCTGTTGTTAGGAACAACAACAAACTGGCCAAAATAGAGGAGGTGAAACATCTGGTGGACTGGTGTGATGCAAACCATCTAATCCTGAATGTTGAGAAAAAATAAATTGTAGCCAATTTCTGGAAAACCCAGCCGTGGCACTCACTCCTCCTCATCAATGATGTTGCAATGGAGCAGGTCAGGAAGATTTAAATCCTGGGCATACAGATAACTGAGATGTTGATTTGTACCCTCCAAACCTCTGGTTGGGTGAAGAAAGCTCAGCAACGTCTGCACTTTAAATGTTCGATGAGAAGAGCAAATCTCTCCTCTCCCATCCTCACCACTTTCTCTACACAGGGACAATAGAGGGCATACTGACCAGCAGTATTTCTGTATGGCTTGGAGCATGTAACACCTCTGCCTGGCAATGCATCGAGAAAGTGATGAAAGAGCTGATAGTATCATCAGGTCTGAGAGTCCTTGCATCCTTGACACTGCTCACAGTTGCTGCCTGTCCAGGGCTTGGCCAATCACAAAGACCCTTCCACCCTCTCTATGGTTTGTTCTTCCTGCTGCCTTCTGGGAAAAGGTTCAGTAGCTTCAAATGCAGAACAACCAGATTCCACAACAGCTCCATCACTCATGCCATAGGACAACTAAACTACCGTTAATCTTTCTATTCTATATATTTATATTGGTACTTTTTATTATTCCTTATTCATTTTATGATTGAAAAGTACTGCTGAGAAGTAGCTCTTACAATGAGCTCTGCAGATGTTCAGTACCACCAGTTGTTTGCTAATTGATGCTATCTAGTGTAAAATGTGTTTTTATTGATCTGACGTAATTTCCTCAACTTACAAGCTATATTCTCAATAAAATTCAACTTATTTTTGGGACATGGTTTCTCTGACATTGGACTTTAGAAGACCCAGTGGGCCTCTAGCAGCAGACGACATGGCATCACTGAGTGGAGACGTCACACTGGAACTCAAGCAACGTGGATTCTCTGCCACTACACTCTCCAGGATAGACATCAAGAGAATAGCACTAGGCCCCCTTAAATCTGTCAAATTCCAGTTTGTTCAGGTAAATGATCAATCTTCTTCACACTCCAGTGTTACTTGTAGAATACCACAGGTTTGGGACACATTTTTTGCTATAGAGCAGGGGTGTCAAAGTCAAATGGACGGAGGGCCAAATAAAAAATTTAGCTACAAGCCGAGGGCCGGACTGATCGAATGTTCATTGAGATTTTTTTAAATGACGCATTTGGTCTAGTGCAGCGGACCGGCCCAAGCTCAGAATTTCCTTCGACCGCTGGGGTGCGGCCGTGGAGGATCGAATGGGGTGCAAGCAGAGGATCGAACGGGGAGGAGGTGCGCTGCCAGAGGATCGAACGGACGGGGCGCACAGAGGATCGAACGGGGGAGGGGTGCATCTCGCATTTTTTCAGACGGGGTGCCGGCTTGCTGCGGGCCGGTTCTAATAATAAATCAAGATCATCCCAGGGGCCGTAGAAAATCTTCTCGCGGGCCGGATGTGGCCCGCGGGCCTTGACTCTGACATATGTGCTATAGAGTATATGCTTCCAATTGGAAAGTTTATCAGCACATGATGAATTTCCACTGTTATACTAATGACACCCAACTGTATCTGTCCTTAAATTCTTATGAATCCAATCAGGCAGGTTAGTTACAAACATGTACTGAAGACAAAATTCCCTCCTCACCCACTTTTAAATTGAGTAAAAACATAAATAAACATCTTTGGAGCAGAAACTCTGAAAAAAGGAACCTCTTAGACAATCACTGAATAAGTGAGCAATCATTCACACCTTTTGTTGCAGATGGTGCCTCTCCAGGTTCATCATTGATCATTTCCAGCCCAACGGGCACTGCTGGAACTGAGCTAGGATCTGTAGCTGTGCTCTCAGGTGATCTGGTCTCTAAAGAATCCTGTGCATCTGTTGCAGCAGTATCTTCTATTCCTTGAAAGTGCATCTATAAAGAGAACAGGAAAAACTTACAACATTTTATAGATTCAGCTTCCTTAAAGACAATTAGGTAAAGACAAGAGAAAAAAAGTTGTTCATATTTTTAGTTTTCATATTCATGTTTCCCAAGTTAAAATACATTAAAATCTCTGTGGTGAGGATTGTTTTGCCATTTTTACGTGGCATAGATTAATCCACAGCAGGGGTCACCAACCTTTTAGAGACTGGGAGCTGCTTCATGGGTCCAGAGCAACACAAAGGGCTACTTGTTTGATAGACATAAATATTCTTGGCTCAGCCTTTATAACAACAGTATATATATATATACATATATATATATATATATATATATATATATATATATATATATATATATATATATATATACATATATATATATATATATACACAGTATATGATTACATGGGGCCTCATCATATTAATGTTAGGGACTACTGACAATAGTTATCAGCAGTGACGTGCGGTCAGGGGAGGCAGGTGAGGCAGTGCCTCACCAGCCATCATGAAAAGAAAGAAAATATATAATCATAAAGTAATTTAAATTGTTATATTCATCCGGTGGTTTGTACTAAAAAATATTTATTTTTCATGTAGCTTCACCAATTTCGATTTTTATTTGTTCAAAATCGCTGAATTTTCTTATTTTCCCATTCAAATGCTTGAGCGATGCGGTGAGGCAGCAGCGAGCTCTGCCTCACCTTGGATTTGCAACCCCTGGCTCTCGCTGGCTGCTGAGAGAGCATGTTGCTGTCTGGCGTCAATAAAATGGTTTAAACAAATTTAATATGTGAACTTATTTCCAATAATTTAGCTTATGTATATAATGTACAGTGCTTTTTGTCACCAACTGTGTTTGTGTAACGTGTTTCGTGTAATGAGCGATTATAAACGGCAGAGAACAGGTTCGAGGTGAGGCAGGCAGTTCTCTTGCCTCATGGCAGGGGGCGCTCAAGATCCCAGACGTTCGTCTTGTTCACTCCTCAACTGCCGAGTAAGTGACAGCGAGCTAGGCTAAACGATTCGGGAAGCAAGTCAAGTGCAGCGATAGATTATAATAGAGATAGTGATTTTTTTCCTCTCGCTTATCCCGACTTTCGACATGGATTATTTTATTTTGTTTTGTTTTTTAAGGAAATGTGTGTTTTGTGAGCTACAGTTTGTATGTGTAAGGATGCAGAAGTGAAACATAACCTGTAAACTGCTGTCAATCTATGCATCTATTTGCAAATCTGATTCTGATGACGTCAGTGCCTCACCAGCTATGAACCTCACCGCACGTCACTGGTTATCAGTAATAATTTACCATGGCAGATATGGTTAATTGAATATTTGAATCTCCCGTTGTTCTAAGATCCCACCTGAGCTTTTTACAGTGTGCGGTTCTGGCGGGTTGCCGGTTTATTAGGTTTTTTAGTGGTTTTGCGAACTTAAAAGCTGACGGTCACCTGTTGGCTGACACCAGCAGATTTAGAAAAAAAAGTCAGACAGATCGGAAGGTACAAAACTATCACTGAATCTGACCTGCAAGAGCACAACCACCTCTCCAACGCACATCATGTGAGCGTCAAACCACTAAAGCAGCGCACACTTTTTTCTTTTTTTTTTTCTTTTACACAAACGATGCTAAAGAATAAAGACATGGAAGCGAAGGTGACCCAGTAGATCCGTGGAAAGAGGAGGATGTTGATTCCCAGGTTCAGATGGAGTCAGACGTCCAAAGGAGGAGGTGAAGTAACAATGTTTGATTAACGTTTCAACTAGATTAAATTGTTTAACCCACAGTCTTAGCGCGACACTCAGGAAGAGCGGCAGATGTCAGCTAACGGGTGACCCATCAGCTCTCCAGTTCAGAAAACGTCAAAGAAGCTCATAAACCGACGACCTAACAGAACCGACACGGTAACAAGCTCCACTGGTATCCAAACTGCTCTTAGAACTACAGGAGGTTCAAACTCTGATCATTCATTTTTAGTTTACAGAAAAAGTACCAAACCGGCAAATAAACAAAAGTAAAGTGACCAATAAGATTTAAGCTTTGAGATTTAAGATTTAGGCTCAACTCACTGCTGCTTCACCAGCTTCGCTTCTGAGCATTTCAATAGGAAAATGCGAAAATTCAGCAATTTTGAAGAAAAAATAATCAAAATTGGTTACGCTAAATGAAAAATAGGTATAGTAAAAACCACAGGGTTAAAATAGCAATACAAATTATTTTATCATTATATGCCATTTTCCTATGATGAACGCACGTTACTGGTTGGCTCTGATGGTGGGGGAGAGAATGCTGGTCGGACCTGGCAGACCTAAATGTATTATGAGGGTCTGCTGGGAACACCTGGAAGAGTCTCCCATGAGGAGCTATAACTCCCACGTTCTGAGGGAGGTGGGGGACATTGAGTCTGAGTGGACCATGTTTCACGCCTGTATTGTTGAGGTGGCTTATCGAAGCCGTGGTTGCAAGGTTGTTGGTGCCTGTCGCGGCAGCAACAATCAAAACAGCAGGTGAGTATCAGGCAGTCCAAGCAGCATGGAGCTCGTGTGGTTGCTGAGGCAAAAACTTGGGTGTGGGAGGAGTTCAGAGAGGGAGAAAGACTTCTCCAAGGTTTAAGGCAGGGGTCTCAAACACCTGTCCTGGAGGGCCGCAGTCCTGCAACTTTTAGATGCACTCTGCTGCACCACCTGAATAGAATAATTAGGACATTAAGGCTCTGGAGAACTGATCTACACAACAAGGAGGTAATTAAAGAATTTAATTCCAGTGTTTTGTACCTGTGACAGATTGAAAAACTGCAGGACAGCGGCCCTCCAGGACTGGAGTTTGACACCTGTGCTTTAAGGCGATTCTGGTCCACCATCTGACGTCTCAGGAGGGGAAAGTAGTACAGTATCAACACTGTTTATAGTGGGGTGGTGTGCTGCTGACCTCGACTCAGGATATTGTGGGCCAGTGGACAGAATACTTCGAAGACCTCCTCAATCCCACCAACATGCCTTTCACTGAGGAAGCTGAGCCTGGGAACTTTGCTTGGGCTCACCAATCTCTAGTATTGAGGTCACTGAATTGGTTAAAAAGCTTCTTGGTGGCAAGGACCTGTGGGTGCATGAGATTAGCCTGGAGTTCCTTACGTTTCTGGTGACTCTATAATATTCCATGGACACTGGAGGCAGTTCCCCTGGGTTGGATCCTTCCAATCTACATGTGTTTTGTGGACGTGGGGAAGGCAATAGACTGTGTTCCTTGGAGAGCCCTGTGGGGTGT
Organism: Gambusia affinis; assembly: GCF_019740435.1. NCBI lineage: Eukaryota > Metazoa > Chordata > Actinopteri > Cyprinodontiformes > Poeciliidae > Gambusia > Gambusia affinis. The sequence goes on along the minus strand of NC_057878.1, from coordinate 72,378 downwards.
TCTCCTAACCCTATGGTCATGACCGAAAGAACGAGCTCACAGGTACAATCGGTTGATATGAGTTTTCTTAAGTCTGGGCTCTCCATTAGGGATAGAGTGAGAAGCTCAGTCATCTGGGAGCGGCTCAAGGTACAGCCACTCCTCCTTCGCGTAAAGAGAAGCTAGTTCAGGTGGTTTGGAATCTGGTTAGGACGCCTTCCTGGTGAGGTGTTCCAGACACGTCCCAGAACACGCTGATATGTTTCTCAGCTTGCCTGGGAACGCCTTGGGATTCCCCTGGAGGACCTAGCCCGAGTGATTGGGAGAAGGAAGTCTGTGCCTCCCTACTTAGTCTGCTATCCCTGCGACTCAACTCCGGATAAGCAGAAGACTATGGATGGATGCATCTACGCTGTTCGTCTGAGCATGCTGCTTGCTTTGGAGTCGTAAATTATTCACATGAAAATATGATTACGGTCACATTTAATTAATAGCATCAATGACCAGACAAAAAAGGAGAATTTCAGCAAAAAACAAACAAAACAAAAATCGGAATTGAGCATCAAGACCTGGTGCATTAACTTAGCCATTGTTTCTTTTTTTTTTTTTTTTTTTTTGTCGAACCTTCAGTGACCAAATACTCAAGCTATCTTTTTATATAATGTGTTGAAAAGATGCCAGTGTTACAGGGACAATTTACCTTTTTTACTTTGTTGATTCTCTTCATCAGTTCATCGGGAGACACGCTTCCAGCAATGACCTCCAGAGGAATCCCAGTCACCCCGATGAAGAAGCTAGAAGGTATGCATACTACGGGATCTATAACAGGCTAATGAAGGAACACAAGCTTTAACAAAGTCCTGTACTTGGATATAAATATAGTTACAATATATGTGCAACACATATACAGCAACAAAGGATACAAATCTGGGAAAACTGGACACAAGCGTCACTGGGAAGAGAAAGTCATTCCATGAGGAATAAAATATACATTAAAGCATTCTGAATTTGTATGGACTGTTAAGTAACATCTATAGAGATAACATAAAAAGCTTATATAACACACCAGGTCTAGCTCAAAGCCAATATTTTATGAACATGGCTAACTGAGGTAATTATTTTGCAAAATACAATGAATGGCCTGAAAAGTGAACTCGCAGTGGTCATCGAAAAGTAGATGAATGTGAATATCTTGCTTGTTCTAAACCTTTTGGCTCCAGTTCCACTGCTGCACTTGCAAACTGGAAAATGACCCTCCTACTAGATGTTTGAACCCAAAAGAACCAGGGGCCTCATGCATAAAAAAGTGTGCAGTTTTCAGACTACAACCTGGCATATGCAAAAATTTAGAAAAGTGTGGCACACAAAAAAATGTGGATGTATAAAGTTGTGCACACACACTTTTTCTTTGTACATCCTAGTTTGCGGGAAATTGAGCGCAGCTGCTGGTCCGTCTGTCACCACTCATAAATACAATATGTAAATTAGTATAAATACCCGAATGTCAGCCATCACGTGAAGCAATAACCATGGCAACATCCTTGTTTGTAGCAGTATAAATATTTATAATAACTATATATCTTATTTAAAAGGTGCTTTCTAGACACATAAGATCACAAAAACAAAAATAACACATTTTAAAGAAAAAAAAATCCAAATCAAAAAAGAAAAAGAAAGAAATCATGGAAATGCCTGTTTGAATAGTAGCATCTGCAGCCGGGCAGACAGCGCGTCAGATATTTGAGTGAGAATGTGGACGTTTATTCTAAATAGTGGAATCATGTGCATAAGTTGTACATTTATAGAATAGAGATGCTTTCTGTCCAGAAAGGAGCATTCACAAAGCAGGCAGCTCAACTGAAGAATGACTGCAGCTGGACCAGCACCGGTACCTCACGGCTCTTCAAGCTTTGTTCAGACCTCCAGGATGATCAGTCTGAGCAATCTAATCCTAACAAACCATCATCAAAATTTCCCACCAGATCAATATGATCAATCGCTCGCTCTGAATTCTTCCATTGGCAATGTTCTCCATCAGAGGCAAAGCGCCCCACATTTACGCGGCATACCTTTGCACAGCTACTCAAATACATGTGATTGGATGTATGTAAATTTTAAATCATTCTAAAAATTTAAAACCTGTCTGAAGTTTCTCTGCTGACCCAATCCTATTTCCTTTTTCAGTCAGAATGAAATTACCTCACAGATGTATTTCATGACCAATCTTTGAGACAAAAACTGAGGAAAAGTACTATTTACATTCGAACGAGGTTTTCACATCCTTCTATTGTTATTTTATTTATTTTGTGTGCGTGCTATATTATTGTCTGAGGACAAATGCGGTTCAGTTTCATTGTTGATGTATAAACAATAAAATATTAAAATCATGAAAAATCATCGGGTTTGAAACTTCTTGGTCTAAGTAATGAATGGAGTCAGATTTCAGTGTTTTTAGGTGAGTTTTGATGCTTTGTAGTTTGATATTGTTCACTGAAAAAGTTTGCGTTCCTACCACACATTTTCATGGCAGCTAAAAAGTGTACGAATATTACGCAAACTCTGACCCAAAGTTCATTTTTATACATTCCGGCTTGTGCAAATTTTTTGTGCGCACGCACACTTTATGCATGAGGCTGCTGGAGTCCAACTGTGGGTTATCAGAGTAGCAGAATAATTCACACAAGAATTCCTCACAAACATGGCTGAGCCCAAGTCATTATAAACAATTATATCACATTGCAGAGTTCAGTAAAATCGCTGTTTAAATCTAATATTTTTACATGTAAACTATACTCTACATCATGAAGACAGACCTGTTGTCCTCAGACAGACTCAACTGTGTTTTATATAAGTAACAAGCAAACAGTTTGCTGCCTAGTAACTACAGTTGAGGGGGAAAAAGAATGTTACTGTTCTACATATCCAGTCATAATAAGTCATTTGGCCTTTACTAGATCTGAAAATTACTTGAATTCAACCCTAAGTTCAGAAGGTCACATTCCATACTGTCTGTATTTATTACATTAAATAAGCTTGGGAAGTCCTTTCCTGTATTACTTTAATAGTTCTATCACATGTATATGGCTAGACTTCGACCGACTCTCTTGTTTTGAGATGCAACTCTTCAGTTTTAAGAGATCTAACTGGGGTGTTGTTTTATCATATTGTGTTGTAGATTTTCTGCTGTATTTGGAGTCATCTTCCTGTAGAACAGAATTCAAACTAGAACTGTTAGTCATGTGGACTTATGTTTCACTTTGTGGAGGCAGCTGGATTAATAAAGCTTAAAAGAATTCTATTAAACTAAAATTAATTCACTTTTGCAGAACAGAATTGCTGCTTAGCTTGATCAGAGCCAATAGAAAGATGCAAAAAAGTTTAGGGATTTTTTTTTTTTTGCAAAAGACTAAAGTCTAGGTCAACAAATCTAAATACACAACCATGCATCTAATTTTTTTTCATCTTCAAAATTAAGCTCAACCCTATGGTCGCCTATCACAAAAGATTCCAGTAAAATGCAAAAACATATTTAAAGCATTATTTTTGTAAAACAATTGTATAAACAGCATATTACAATGGTTGTCCCTAAACAGCTTTAATACAAGCATGTGACAAAAATGTGGAAAAAAAATTCTGGTCTTAACACCAAAACTCAAGTACAGAGCAGGGAAAAGACCTCACTGGGTTCTTCTGTATGAAGTCTGTCAGCTTAAGAACCACAGCGATTCCAAATGTCTGTCAGACAATGGAAGTGGAACATCACACTAAAAGGTTCGGTTTTGCGTTTTCCTTTTCTCAATATTAAAAAAATATAGGATTGAAATATCTCACTCCATCTGTTTCACTCTCTGAATGAGTGACAAAATATGTTGAACTTTTCCATAATACTTGAATTTTATGACATGTTGCATTAAATTGCTTACCCTAAAAGAACTGTACACCTTCCATAAGGGAAAGTCTTCTACGGTGTTTGAAAGCCATAGTTTTTAGAAATTTGTGGTTGGCGGCTTGCGTTGGTGCTGGTTGGTAGCCATGTTTCCTAGTAAAATCAAAACAAGCAATGCCAGCTGGTTCACCTGCTGCTTTAATAAGTTGGATTTGACGTCATTCTCGTGTCTAATTGATTTCCGAGGCAAACTAGAAGCAGCATTGAAACCAACCGGTACGAACAATCATCAGCGAAACGTTGGAACGACTTTATCAAACACCGGGAGGTCGCTTGCTAATGCCTGAAAGCTCTCACAACAACGTCCTTTTAAAATTATTTTACCACAGTTACCTGCAATGACAACGACAAAGACCGAACTGCGTTGTTTAGCAGAGTTTATGGCCTCAGGAATGGATCCCTCAAACCAAAGCATCGCTGAATATTTAGTTTCTAGTGTCTACGTGTTCAATTTGCTGTGACATCAGCAATAATAGTAGCAGTAGAAGTGTCGTCTTCTTCTTCTGCTGCTGCTGCTTCTTCTTGTTGGTTTTACTGGCGGTTGGCAACAAACTGTTAGTAACATTACCGCCACTTACTGGTACGGAGTGTGCTTGTCCTTCTTCTTCAAACATTTCTTCTGTAAACACCGAAACTCCGTCACTAATCCTTTTCCCTACTTTCATTTGAAACTGTGGCACAATAAATGTTATCCCTACCCTATTAACTGTATTTTTATGCATCTGTGAATATTTGTATATAGTTATAATATTTATTTAAGTGTTCTTTCACTATATATTTATTCATAATGTGATATTTTTCTTTGTTCTTCTTTTCTAATGAAAAATCAACTTCGGCATCAGGAAGTATCCAAGGTGGAACTGCAGGTAATGGAACTGTCTGACATATATCAAACTGATTTAAATTAATTTCATTAACTTTAGAGTTTATTATCCAGCCAAAGTTCTTAAACTGTTTCTTTTCCTTTTACCATCCGGGTTTAAGCTCCTCTAATGTTGGATGATCATTTCTTTGTCCCTATAAATTTGACCAGCAGTTTAAAGATATTTGATCCCTTCTTACTTTAAGAGGTATTTCTCCCATTTCAACCTGTAATGCTGCTGTTTAAGATGTTTTAAAAGAACCAGTACATTTTCTTAAAGCCTGATGTTGGATAATATTTAACTTATGAAGGTTAGGGTTAGTTATAAACTATACATCCATAATCCAAGACTGACCTAATTAATCCAGTATAAACTGCATTTTATTATACTTAATATTTTTCTACATTTATCAATTATTTTCTTAATGTGAACACCCCATGTCATTCTTTCATCAAACCACTTTCCAAGAAATTTTTATTGTTTGACTCTTTCCAAATTCTGACCATATAATTTTAAGTTAATTTCTTCATCAACTCCTTTCCTTGTAAAAAACACTATTTTAGTTTTCTCAACAGAAAGTTTAAAACCACATTCATAAGACCATTTTTCTACAACTGAAATTCTTTATTCAAACTCTCAGAATAATCCTTCCCTATCCTCACTTGTAATTGTCTTTCTTCTTTTAATCCATCTAAACATATGACCATTTATACCCATTCTTCTAATTTTAATTAATAACCCTTCCCTCCACATCATATCACATGCTTTCTCAATATCATAAAATACTCATACAACACTCTTTATTCACTTGAGTCTTCCTAATTTCAGGCTCTAAACATAAAACTGGACCCATTGTTCCTCTCCCTCTCTTGAAACCACTCTCATAAGATGATATAAGTCCTTTATTTTCCATATAATATATTAATCTTTCATTTATCATTCTCTCCATTATTTTACATAAGTTGGATGTTAACGCTATCGGCCGATAATTTTCTGGTTTTCATTCATCTTTCCCTGGTTTTTGGATTGGAATAATCACTGCTTCCTTCTAGCTCTTTAAAACTATTCATTTTAAATTATTTTATTTTATTTTCAATTGTCCATCCTAAACTCTTCATTTCTTTCTTTTCTTTTCCCCACATGGATTTAAAATTTTCCAAGTTGGATGATCAAAGTTATTGCCTTGTAAATTTAACCAATAATTGATTTCTAATTTTGTTCTTAAATCTAATGGCATTTCTCCCATTTCTATTTTTATTGCTGCTGTTGATGTGGTTTTAAATGCACTGGTACATAATCTTAATGCCTGATGATGAATAATGTCTAATTTAACCAGATGTGTTTTAACTGCTGAACCATAAACTATACAACCAAAGTCTATGTTAGAACTTATTATACCGGTGTAAATCTGTTTTAGTGATCGCCTTTCTGGGGGCTCGGAAGGTGGGCACAATGTGCTGGTTTGAACAGGTTTTATCTGTGATACATAAAATGGGGAGTGGATCCGGGGAGAGGCTGGGAGACGGAGATGGACTGGAGAAGGCCTAATGACAGATTCAACTTCATATGGGTTGATTAATCTAGGAAAACGTTTTTTAGACATGGACTTTAACAGGATGTCATGGGCGGATAATCAAACCTTTTGATGCTGGAGCAGGAGTTCATTTGCAGTCTGCGAGGTTTTTTTTTTTCGTTCTGAGGTGTTATTGAAAGCGGTGATGGTACTTCTCCAGATGTTTATGTAGCGGTGGATGTGGTGTTGAACTGAGGTGACTGATTTGTCTTTCTCATCAGAAGGAAACTGAGGTGGCTGGTACCCTAGAGCGACTTAAAATCTGGTGAAATCAGTTGCAGTAGAAATGTGAATGTTTTGTGCATACTCAACCCTTGGAAGGAATTTGCTCCAGTCCGAGGGATTGGTTGAGGTGAGCTCGGTTCGGCCATTAGACTGTGGGTGGTATCCGGATGTCAATGTGATTTTGGCATCAAGTGCTGTACAGCAGTGTTTCCAGATTTGAGGTGAATTGTGGTCTGTGGTATACAAGCTCTCCTAAGGAATTCCAAGAAGTCGAAAAACGTGTTTGATAAGTAACTGGGCTGTCTGGAAGGCTGTTGGGAGTTTTATGAGAGGGACTAAATGACATGACTTTGAGAAACGGTCAATGATGGTGAAGATAATTGTCATACCTGTAGATGGGGGTAATGAGGCAACTAAGTCAACAGAAATGTGAGACCAGGGTCATTTGGGTATGGCTAATGGCTGGAGGAGACCGGACGGAAGCTGATGAGAGAACTTGTTTCTGGCGCAGACTGGACAGGCGAGTACGTACTCCTTCACGTCTTTGTGGACTGAGGGCCATCAGAACCTACGGTTATTGAGACCAATGGTGGGGCTGATACCTGGGAGAGCTGAAAACGTAGCATTGTGGATCCAGTGCATGAGATGTGCATGGACAGGGGTAGGTACATAGATCTTGTTATGGGGGACAGTGCCAGGATCAGGTTCAGTTTGTTGGGCTTGGTGGATGAGATCTTCAATCTCCCATGTAACATGCAATGGTGCAACTGGGAGGTAAGATGGAGGCAGGTTCTTTCTCAGTCATCAGGTGAGTGGAGTCAAGACAGGGCATCAGGTTTGATATTCCTGGAACCGGGGTGATAAGAAATAGAGAGGTTGAACCTGGAGAAAAACAATGACCAATGGGACTGACGAGGGTTTAATCTTTTGGCAGACTGAAGATAGGAGAGGTTCTTGTGACATGTCCAGACCTGCACGGGATGCTCTGCATCCTCCAACCAGTGGCACCATTCCTCAAGACTAGTTTAATGGCTAGCAGTTCTCTGCCACCCATGTCATAGTTACTCTCTGCAGGGGATAATCTCTGGGAAAACAAAGCACAAAGATAGATTTTATGGTTGGAATTTGAGGCTTGAGAGAGAACGGCACCAACACCTGTTTCTGAGCCATCAGCCTCGACAATTAACTGTTTGCTAGGATTGGGTTGCTTGAGAACTTGGGCATTGGAGAAGAGGGACTTGAGGTGACAAAAGGCTTCTTCAGCCTCAGGTGTCCACTGGAAGGGGATCTTGGTTGAGGTTAATGCTGTGAGGGGAAGAGCTGCCTGACTGTAGTTGCAAATGAATTGGCGGTAAAAATTAGCAAACCCCAGGAACCTCTGAATTTGCTTGCGAATTTGGGGAGTGGGCCAGACCAATGCTACTTTTATTTTCTCTCTGGTTGGTCTTACCTGTCCGCCCTCTACAATGAAACCAAAGAAGGAACTGACGATTGATGAAATTCACATTTTTCAGCCTTGACATAGAGTTTGTTTTCGAGGAGACACTGCAGGACCAGGTAGACATGTTAATTGTGTTCTGTAATGTCTTTAGTGAAAATCAATCAATTGATCAATCAAATTTTATTTGTATAGCACATTTCAGCAGCAAGGCATTTCAAAGTGCTTTACATCATATCAGACACAAAAACACAATGCAATATAGAATCAACAATCAAAACAAAACATAAAGTCAGGTTCATCAATAAATTAGTAATTGATTACGTTTCAAATACAACTCTAAACTAGTGGGTTTTTAGTTGAGATTTAAAGGAAGTCAGTGTTTCAGCTGTTTTACAGTTTTCTGGAAGTTTGTTCCAGATTTGTGGTACATAGATGGTGAATGCTCCTTCTCCTCATTTGGTTCTGGTTCTGGAGATGCAGAGCAGACCAGAACCGGAGGACTTGAGATGTCTGGAAGATTGATACAACAGCAGATCTTTAATGTATTGTGGTGCTAAACCATTCAATGATTTATAAACTAGCAACAGCATTTTAAAGTCTATTCTTTGAGCTACAGGGAGCCAGTGGAGGGACTTTAAAACTGGTGTTATGTGCTCTATCTTCCTGGGTTTAGTGAGAACACGAGCAGCAGCATTCTGGATCAGCTGCAGCTGTTTGATTGATTTGTTGGACAGACCTGTGAAGACGCTGTTGCAATAATCAATGTGACTGAAGATAAACACATGGATGAGTTTCTCTAGATCTGGCTGAGACATTAGTCCTTTAATCCTGGAAATGTTCTTCAGGTGATAGAAGGCCAACTTTGTAACTGTCTTTATGTGGTTCTGGTCGTTCAGGTCAGAGTCCATCACTACTCCCAGGTTTCAGGCTGATTGCTGGTTTTTAGTTGTAATAACTGAAACTGTGCACTGGCTCTAGATCTATAACTCTAGATCGTTCCTCTTTAGGTCCAAAAATAATAACTTCAGTTTTGTTTCTGTTCAGCTGGAGAAGGTTTTGGCACATCCAAACATTTATCTGTTCTAAGCATCTGTTCAGTGATTGGATGGGTTCTGAGTCTCCTGGTGACATCGTAATGTAGAGCTGTGTGTCATCTGCATAGTTATGGTAGCTAATATTATTTCCTGTTACAACCTGAGCTAGTGGGAGAATATAAATATTGAATAAGAGGGGTCCTAAGATTGAACCTTGGGGTACCCCATATGTGATCTTTGACCTCTTTGATGAGAAGTTTCTAATTGGAATGAAGAAATCCCTGTTCTTCATGTAAGACTCAAACCAGTTAAGCACTGGACCGGAGAGTCCGACCCAACTCTCCAGTCGATTCAGTAATATGTTGTGGTCAACAGTGCTGGTCCAACAGAATCAGCACTGTGGTTCTTCCACAGTCCGTATTTATATGGATGTCATTGAACACTTTTACAAGGGCAGTGTCTGTGCTGTGGTGAGACCGGAAACCAGACTGGAAGGAGTCAAAGCGGTTGGTTCTCGTTAGGAAGCTATTTGACTGTTCAATAACTTTGCTGATCAATGGGAGGTTGGAGATCGGCCTGTAATTCTGCAGTAGTGATTTGTCTAGATTGTTCTTTTTTATCAGTGGTTTGATTACTGCTGTTTCCAAATCCTGGGGGAAATGAGAATATCGTCAAGATAAACAAAAACAAAAAAGTTATAAAAGTCCTGTAGCACGTCATTAAGTAAAGCTTGGGAAAAGGCTGGAGCATTGGACAAACCGAAAGGCATTACCAGGTACTCGAAATGGCCGATTGGAATCTGGAAGGCAGTTTTCCACTTATCCCCCTGGCAGATTCGAAGGAGATGGTAGGCATTTCTCAGATTGAGTTTGGTGAATACTGTTGCACCATGTACCGGCTCAAATGCTGAGGAAAGATGAGGGAGAGAATACTTGTTTTTAACTGTGATCTGGTTCAAACCTTGGTGGTCGATACATGGTCTCAGGGATCCGTCCTTCTTTCCAACAAAGAAAAATCCAGCGCCCAGGGGAGAAGAAGAGGGACGGATGATGCCGGCTGCCAGCGAGTTTTATGTATTTCTCCAAGGTCTCTCTTTCAGGTCAAGAAATGTTATATAATCTGCTGGTGGGTAGCAGGGCTCTCGGGAGAAGATCTATAGCACAGTCATAGGGACGATGAAGTGGCAGGAAAAGTGCTTTGGACTTCCTAAAGACCGGTGCTAGATCATGATATTCGGCAGGTAGAGTGGATAGATCAGGAGGGTCTGCTTCTTGTAAATTTGCCGGTGGTGGACCTGGAGGAACTACTGAACGGAGGCAAGTGGAGTGACAGTTGTGTGACCAAGATTCTATATGGAGTTCTGACCAGTTAATATTTGGGTTGTGTCTATGAAGCCAGTCGAAACAAGGATAACTGATGAGTTAGTGGTAGGAAAACATAGAATGAGATATGTTCACTGTGATTTCCAGAAATAATTAATTGTAATGGTTTCGTTTTGTGGGTGATCTGTGGCAGGGCTTTACCATCCAGACCAGAGAGATGGACAGGTGAAGGAAGTGGGATGGTCTTGATGGATGCCTGCTGAACAAAAAAGGAGTTGATTAGATTTTGTTCGCAGCCCGAGTCTATCAATATGGAGAGGTTAACCGAGTCGTTGTTAAAGAATAGGATGGCTGGAAGCAATGGTTGAGGAGATTTTATTTCTTCTTTTGGACCCATCAGACTCCTCACTCTTACTGATGGTCACAGGTTTTTGGCCATATGGGATAGGCTGCAATGAAATGACTTACAGAACCACAAAACAGACACTGGTTTGAGCTCATTCTTCTTTGTCATTCTTCCAGGGTTAAACGGGTGTGACTGACCTGCACAGGCTCTGGCCCAGGTAAGCTCTGTGGGGAAGAAGAAAGAGATGGTAATAGAACTGTAGCAGTCAAAAATCTGGATGAGGTGGCTTGTTTGGACTTCTCTTTATTTCACTGTTTCAAGTGGTTGTCTAATCTAGTGGCCAGCATAATGAGTTTATTCAGGGTGCCAGGTTCATCTAGAGTTGCTAACTCGTCTTTTAGCATTTCACTAAGAGCTTGAAAGAACACACTCTTAAGAGCAGACTCGTTCCAATCGGATGCTGCAACCTTTATTCTGAAAACTACAGCAAATTCAGAAACTGGCCTTTGTTCTTGTTTAAAGTCCATAGACTTCTAGATGTTGCCGTGTTCTCTGATCCTTGTTGAAAAATCAATTTAAACTCCTTTAAGAACTCCTCAAATATACATCCAAAGTCTGCAGGATTGGGAAATCTCCGCCAAAACTTAGGCTCTGCCGGACAGAAGGGAGATAACGTAAGCTATCTTGGCACCATCGTGAGAAAAGCTTTGAGGGGAATGGTTAAAGGCTAGTGAACACTGTAGAAGAAATCCTCCACAATCACTTACATCACCTGTGTATTTCGCAGGCCAGGGGTAAGTGGATGACACTCTGAATACCTGGGCCGGATTGGTGGAGTGGGAGCCAGAACAGGATCAGGGGCAGTGCCCAGCTCCAGCTATATTTATTAATAAATAAATATAGCTGGACAAAAACTTTTGTATTTTCCTTTTTTTTTGAGTAAAGGTGTGCCTGAAATAAATTGTGAAAATGAACAGCTATATTTATTGATAAATATAGCTGCATCTCATTAGTACAAAAGTGTTTATACCATCAGTTAGTCATACCGGAGGACAGAGTATATTCCTCCTTCGTGATGCCTTAATCCAGCTGGAGCCTCAGCTCTATATTCACCTGAGGCACAGCAAGACTGAAGCATCCTCAGACTCATTTCATTCCCTGTAGTCAATCCTATCCTAGTAGAAACTAGTACCTTGTACTTACTTTATCCACAGGGTCTGGGCTCTTGGCTGTTGAGAAACAATTGCTTCCTGGTGGCATGATATGTATTTGTTTTAAATTTTACCCTATAGTTAATGTTTGTCTGTGACATATGTAATGTGGCAAAACTCTGCATGATACTTGTAGACTAAGATTTAAATTACCACCTTGATGCACTTCCCTTCTTTTGCCTGAATGTCCTCGTCGTGGAAAAAAAAAAGCTATTTCCAAGCACTGTTCAGGTAAAATCACTCAATCAGGTTTATTCATGAATTGTGCACAACTCAGAGAGCTCATAGGACAATCAATGATGAAGCAAGTCTGACCGGAAAGCTCTGCCAGGCAGACAACACATGAGTTTTATACAAAAGGGATAAGAGACCCAAAGCATGGGAAACAGACTGGTTCCCAAGCAGCTGTGAAAAACATCCAATCTTGTACATGTAACCAAAATAGTGAAAACTTGGTGGGAATATACAGAACTTAGAATAAACATATAGCAATACATCTAGCAGGTGTAACCTTATTGTAATTTTCCCATGTCAGTCCCAAAACATTATGGATGCAAACAGTTGTTAAAAGTTTTTTTCTGGCAAATAGGACTATTATCATTTGAAGGAATGATAAGTCATTCCTTTAACTTTGAAGTCAAAAGTAAAAGACGCACACAAAATCAATTCTACTGATGTAGTCTTTATATTTTAATAGGCATCATAAACAAGGCAGAAGAGACAATAACAAGCAGAAGCTTAAACCTTAGTGATGACGCAGGCAAAAGTCTGATCTTTGCTTTTTACACAGTATGCAAAATATCTGTCATCCTAGTGAGGGTAATTTACCGCCATATAGTTATATGATACACAATTTATGCTTAAATCAGTGCTGAAGTATACTTAAAACATTTTAGAAACTGGTTACCAATACCTGTTATGTCATGAATTACATTAAGATCAATATTCCACAGATGTAATTTTAGCTTGTCAGGGTTGAGATGTCACACGGTTACTGAACAGAGTTTCTGTCTGGAAACCCAGTTCATATCTACAGATTGTGTAAGCATAGTAACTTGTACATACCAAAATCAAACCTACACCCACTTTTCCAGAACATAAATAAAATATCACCCTAACCAAATAACATTTCCAAGTGTCAAAACTACAATAATTTTCTGTTTTTACCACTGAACAGACCATGGAGTCAGGCTCTTCCTTTCTTCCTGAAAACTCACATACTGCTGAAGATGACTACTTCCTACTAATTTTAGTTGGTTATGTCTATTTTATCCTCACTGAAAAATGTCTGGAGAGACTTTCCCTTAGAAATATACTTGATGTTTTCAATTTCACCACCACTGTTGTTGGGCTTCTGAAAATGAATTTCCAGGTGGTCCTGGAGGTCCTCCTCATCCTCCACATCATCAATGCCTTCCAGAAGAACGGTTCGCCTTGATGAACCGCATGATGTCTGAAATGAATAACAGACATAAGATCAACTTGCATAATATTGTGGGACATATGGTGCTCAAGATTTTCAAAGCAGTAATTGATTAGTGTGGTTGTGGAGTGACATGGAGTAGGCAGCAATCGGGAGACCAACATCTGGAGTAGGGCAGATGTTCTGTTTATAGGATTGAGTAAGATGCTGCACAGAGTAATTATACAGACGAACATAATTGAGACTTGATCCATCAATTAATATTTAGAATTACTACCATGACAAGACTTTTATTTTGAAGACCAATTCTACTATAACAGGGAGTGGCATGTCCATGTGATTAGCTTGGAACATGAGTAATGAATAGCTGCTTTCCCACTGGCAATTCTCTCTCTAACCAGTTAATGTGTGGTTCGGTTCTATCCCAGCTAGTGAACTTTTCCATTATTCTCTGTTCCTCACTATTGTTGGTGGGATGTGAGCAGCAGCAGCAGCAGCTGAGCTCAACTCTCTGCTGATGTTTGCAGCAACACTCAGCAATGGAGAAACCTCCAGGTTCTGGTTCTGATGGACTCAAATAAACCCAGACATTTAATTTTGTCTTATAGAAATTAAATGCTGGCTGAAACATAATGATAAATACTTAGATCAGCTGATTATTTTGCTATACATATAAATAAAATTACAATACTTAAATGTGCAACCTTTTGGATTTAGGTTGAGCAGTCAAGAGATGTAAACCAACATCCACACCTGAGCTTTAAAATTGTTTGTTTTTTTTTTACATCCAAAGGAAAAACTAAAATTCACATCATAAGCTAACATAATTTAGTTCAGGTGTTTGCCACTGTCTCCACTAAACTCCAGCTCTGACAGAAAGCTAACAACAACTGAACTGTTTTTCTTTTTATTACCGTCAGTTCTTCAGAGAGATGAGCTGCTAGCTGCACTGCTAAATCACAGTCATTCTGTGATTAAGCTTATAATAGCAGACAGCCTGTCCACAGTCCACAGTTAAACTGTGTTGTTTGGAGTTTTCAGTGAGGTAAATCACGAGCCAATCATGGACGAGGACCAAACCAATTGGAGGTGCTCTAGTGGAAAAGTGTGTAATGTGATTAAACATGGAGTGGGAATATAGAGCCACAGCTAAAACCGCAGGGTAATGCTCACTGCCACAAAGCAAACCCTGTACAGAAATGATTTGAGGAGAAAAATACCTTTCAACTTATAGAAGTATGTCCTGAAGCCAGAACAAATAAACCAACTCCTAACTCCGAGGACAGTTTACTCACTTATCTGCCAACAGAACCAGCGTCTGTCTCTGAGGCTCCTGCAGTCTCTTCTCTCAGGTTTACACTATTTGTTTTAAAATGTTCTGCTGCCTATCTATGACTTGTTTATGAAGAGTTCACAGCTGGCTGGTTGTAGCAAAAGATCCAGTGGAAGAGGCCAGTGTACTTTCCACTTCAGATGTCCTTTTGCATGAAGGGTTGACAACCTTCAACTCATGTATCTCAATTATTAGTTTGTTCTGTGGGTGCATTAGCATCCAGGGACAGAGTAGTTCCATCGACTTACACTGCCCTGGAGATTAAGGTCACTTTGTTGCTGCTTGCAGCTACTATAACCAACAAGGAAGAATCAACGCCATCTTCTGTAAAGTTGATACTGGTTGTGTTCATTAAGGTTTCAGAAACCTACCAACACTGTCTTTCCTCTGTCTCCAGTTCGCATTGCAAAGACAACCTGTCACTGGTTAGCTACCTGTATCAACTTTACATCCACTGTTTACTACTGTTACATTTGATTCCTGTTGCCACATCCACGGCCAGGCTTACCCTATCAAGTCACTATTGACACCTTTCACAACTGTGTTTGTTGTTTTTTTAAGAAATTTCTGATGGAACATTTAGGACCATACAGAGGTGAAGAGCAGGGCAGACGTGTGCCTCCAACTGGTTTGGTCCTGGTCCACCCAGCCAGATGCATTTTCCATTAGCAGATCAGGCGTGGCTCTGCCTTTTTGTATTGTGACTTGGAGTCAGACTAAAGTCACAAACTAAATCGTCAGTTTGCTAGGACTTGGGAAGTAAATGTTAATCTGGCAAAAAAAACAAAAACAAGACCATTTGTGCTGGAAAACTGGATCTATTTTATGCACACTTTTGCTCACGAAAGACAAATTTTTTGAGAAATGAAGGATGGACAGAAATATTTATATAGGATAAAATAAACAGAACTGTTTGTAGGACGAGTGTATTGTCTCTTACTTGAAACTTCTCCAACTTGTACTCATACGCTGGTCCAACCTTGACATTAACTTCAGATTCAAGATTTACTTTGTACACTCCTTTTCTGGCCAACCTCCAGGCAACTACACACACACACACACACACACACACACAAAGACAACATTTCAGCATGAAATTCATCATTAACTCAAAAATGTGATTTTATCATCTTTACACCAGTGTCCATTCAGACACAATCTATAGGCAATTTAATACGTTTTTTTTACTGATTAAAATAACTGGAGAGTATTAATGACATGGTCTCAGTCTTAAACTTCTGGCAATTTTGGGGTTCAAATAAAGAAGTATTTACCTTATAGCACTAAATTATTGTAGAGGAATGATCTGTCAAGTTTTGGATCCATTTCAATCTTAGTATAAAGAAATTAATCCTTGATATTAAAATCTTGTAGTTTCTGTATTTTTCCTTTCTTATTTCAAGTGCATTTCTTTGACAAAATAAACCTTTCAGACAGGTGTCTAAATGTTAAATGGCATTTACATAGCATTTACTAATCACTAGCACGACAAAGCACTTCACGCACTTTCACATGCTGATGCTACTGGATAGCAGAAAAAAGCTTGAAGTAAACCTACAGCAATTACTAATAAAACACTTAGCTGAATCTAAGTAAATCTGTTGGGCCACACGTCAACACTCAGACAATAATTCTGAGTGCCATACCTTATGACTTGCTACTATAACCTGTCATGTAGACTTCAAAGTAAATGGGTAACAAAGGACACACGCAGGTTGTTTTGGCATTTTACTACATCTCAGTGTGTGTGACCCTGAGAGTAATACCTCCAGGTTTCAAAAATGTAATGGACCCAGTTCCAGTCTTGCCATCGTAATCCACACTCTCCACTTCTCCTCCTCCCCTGGTTGGTCTGGAAAAGCTGATCTCCAGACGGTCCTCCGTTCTGTCCTCCGGCATGGCAGGGGGGATGTTGTATACTTTCAGCTCTTTTCTGGACACATCCACATGGACCTCCACAGATAAAACAAAGGTATTGCAAAAAACAGTTATTTCATAATGCAATGTTTGCATGGG
Source organism: Gambusia affinis (assembly GCF_019740435.1). Lineage (NCBI taxonomy): Eukaryota > Metazoa > Chordata > Actinopteri > Cyprinodontiformes > Poeciliidae > Gambusia > Gambusia affinis. The sequence goes on along the minus strand of NC_057878.1, from coordinate 55,666 downwards.
AATGACAATATTTACATTATGTTCACACTTTATATATTCTATGTAGTCAGACGTCAGTGTAACATGCGACCCTCAAAGATGTTAGTTGTTGGTCGGCAGAATGAGCAAAGCAAAATGAGTGAAATTTAACAAAAAAGGGGAGAAGCAAGGGCAAAAACTCAGTGAGTGTAAATGATGCCATTTTATTTATATTCAGTACCATCTATAATATCAGTGCACATATATTGCACTCCATCTAACCATCTGTCTTTTTACGGCATAGCAAACCCTCAGGAAATGATTTAAACGCCAGCATAATAGCCTTTCCACTCAGTGTCTAAATGCCAGTTGTCAGTTTTTCTAAAAAGTGCAGCTGAACCAGAAGCATCTGAACTGATACCACATAAGTTATCTCTTGAGTGACCTCTAGATTCAACAATTACACAAAGAAGGAATGAGTTAGATTTGTTATGGACAGCTGTGAGCAAATATATCACTAAAATGTCTCCTTCAGGAAATATTTGATTTTTCCTTTGCTGTGTCCTGACATATTAATGCATTATCCCAGCCTGTTTAAATTTTGTTTTCCAGTCAATATTTGTCTAAGTCCTTCACACTTAGACAGAAATTCTCTGTGATTCAGCAACAGTCACACATTACGCTCACATACTGGTCGCAACCAATCAGAGACCGTGAAGGAGAGGAGCAATCCCATCTGATCAACAATGATGCCCTCACCCTCTCAAAAAAAATGTAAAAAGCGGTGGAGTGATCACAATGATGGTCACTGATTAATAAAAATGATTGGAATTTATGGTATATTTTCCATTGTGATTTTAAAAAGAAAGATTTGTTTTTCATGTTTGTTTAAAATCACTAAAGAAATGTGCAAAAATTTGAATAATCTATAATTCATCAGTGGTTCCGTTTTATTGGTAAACCTGGATTTTATTATATACCTCAAACTTCACAGATGTTCCCAAGGTGAGTCCTCTTGGTTTCAGATTCAAGGTGGCGTCTTCACAGGACACACGGCAACCAGGCAGCTTCAGGATTTTTTGAGCCACTAGAGGACCGACAAAATGACAGAAATACAAATCTTATAAAGAGCCAATGAGATGCGAGTCTGAGATGTTCGAAAATCAGCAACTACTTATATGTGCATAATGTCCTGCAGATCCACATATGTGTCAAGGAAAGACCGAAGGTGCAGTAATTTAGTTTTCCGCAAGTTTATTGGAATCAGTAATGTGAAGAGAAAGAACCTTGTGATTTTTTGTCTTTTGCAGAGCAATCATATAAACATGAAGTGGAGGAACACAGAAAGACCAAAGATTAATGAATGGATCAAACTATTGAGCAACAACCTAGCAACGGAAAAACTAACTTGCTTAATGAAAGAGAAGCTTAAGGTTAGTAGAATGTTCTGAAATTCTAATTTAACCACCACAAACAGGAAGTCAGTCAATTGTACAATTTGCAAGGAATCTTCAGTCGCATTGATTATGGCTCCTTGTAGCTCAAAGAATAGACTTTAAAATACTGTTATTAGTTTATAAATCACTGAATGGCTCATCACCACAATACATTAAAGATCTGCTGTTGTATCAACCTTCCAGAACTCTCAGATCTTCCGGTTCTGGTTCTGCTCTGCATCTCCAGAACCAGAACCAAATAAGGAGAAGCAGCATTCAGCATCTATGCACCACAAATCTGGAACAAACTTCCAGAAAACTGTAAAACAGCTGAAACCCTGACTTCCTTTAAATCTCAAATAAAAACCCACTTGCTTAGAATTGAATCTGAAATGTAATCAATTACATATTTAATGATGGAATCTGACTTAATGTTGTGTTTTGATTGTTGATTCTATGTTGCATTGTGTTTTTGTGTCTGATATGATGTAAAGCACTTTGAAATGCCTTGCTGCTGAAATGTGCAATACAAATAAATTTTGATTTGATTTGATAATGTGATAATGTGTTCATGGCCTACCCAGTGCATATTAAGCGTGTGGACTCCCACGTGTTCACAACCCACGTTTGTATCAGAGGAATTAATATTGGGCCAATTCTAAACGTAGTTACTAAGACAACACTGATCCCACATTGTGCCACCTTGTTAGGCCTGTCAAGATAACAAATTTTGGTGAGCAATTAATTGTCTCAAAAATTATTGCGATAAATGATAATATTGTTTAAAGACCTTTTTACACTGATTTAATGGAAATGACATGATAAGGCATGCGATTTCCTGCCAAAGATAAATACACTTTATTTTTAAAAGAACATTTAACACTGGAACTAATAAAATAAACAAAACAACCAAAAACTAAAATAAAATGGATTCTCAGTCTCCATTAACAAAAATGTACTTGAATAAAACACCAAAGTGTAAATAAATACTGGATTCAACCAAAAGAGTGCAGATTATGAAGACTGTAAACCATATTGCCCTTCAGTGATTATTAGATTTAAATAGAGAAGATGGAACATCGACTACCTGATGAAATAGTTCACACTAGTTAGTTCACACCTACATTTTCCCCTTAAGACAATCTTAGAACCTCTCCTTGGGCTGCCACCTTATCGTGGTGGAGGGGTTTGAGTGCTCCAATGATCCTGGTAGCTATGCTGTCCGGGGCTACATGCCACTGGTAGGGTCACCCAAGGCAGACAGGTCCCAGGTGAGGGGTCAGACAAAGTGCAGCCCGGAGACCCAGATGATGGATACTAACTTTGGACTACATGTTCCCTCGCCCGGACGCGGGTCAGCGGGGCCCCACTCTGGAGCCAGGCCTGGAGAGGGGGCACGACGGCGAGCGTCGGGTGGCCGGGCTTTTACCCATGGAGACCGGCCGAGGACAGCCCGAAGAGGAAACATGGGTCCCCCCTCCCATGGGCCCACCACCTGTGAGAGGGGCCAACGGGGTCGGGTGCAATGTGTGCTGGGTGGCGGCCAAAGGAGGGGACCCTTGCGGTCCGATCCTCGGTTGCGGAAGCTAGCTCTTGGGATGTGGAATGTCACCTCTCTGGTGGGGAAGGAGCCGGAGCTAGTGTGTGAGGCTGAGAGGTTTCGGCTAGAAATAGTCAGCCTCACCTTGACGCATGGCTCTGGTTCTGGAACCAGTCTCCTTGAGAGGGGCTGGACATACTTCCACTGTGGAGTTGCCCAAGGTGAGAGGCATCAGGCAGGAGTCGGCATACTTGTTGCTCCCCATCTCGGTGCCTGTACGTTGGGGTTTACCCCGGTGAGGGTAGTCTCCCTCTGCCTACGGGTGGGGGGACGGGTCCTGACTGTCGTTTGTGCTTACGGGCCAAACGACAGCTCAGGTTACCCACCCTTTTTGAAGACCCTAGAGGGGGTACTGGAGAGTGCTCCACCTGGGGACTCCCTTGTTCTGCTGGGGGACTTCAACGCTCACGTATGCAATGACAGTGAGGCCTGGAGGGGCGTGGTTGGGAGGAATGACCCCCCCGATCTGAACTCGAGTGGTGTTCTGTTGTTGGACTTCTGTGCTCGTCATGGATTGTCCATAACGAACACCATGTTCCTCAAGGCTCTGGATGTTGTAGGGTTGTGTTGGCTAACGTGACTCTGCAATATCGCATGGACATCGGGGGCAGTTCCCCTGGATTGGCAGACCGGGGTGGTGGTCCCCCTGTTCAAAAAGGGGGGCCGGAAGGTGTGCTCCAATTATAGGGGGGTCACACTCTTAAGCCTCCCTGTCAAGGTCTATTCGGGGGTTCTGGAGAGGAGGGCCCGTCGGATTGTCGAACCTCGGATTCAGGAAGAGCAGTGTGATTTTCGTCCTGGTCATGGAACACTGGACCAGCTATACATCGTCAGCAGGTCCTGGAGGGTGCATGGGAGTTCGCCCAACCAGTCTACATGTGTTTTGTAGACGGGACACGGGGAGACGGGGACATGGGGGCTCCCCGTGTCCCTCGGGGAGCCCTGTGGGGGGTACTCCGGGAGTATGGGGTACCGGGCTCCTTGATACGGGCTGTCAGGTCCCTGTATGACCGATGTCAGAGTCTGGTCCGCATTGCTGGCAGTAAGTCGGGCTCATTTCTGGTGAGAGTTGGACTCCGCCAGGGCTGCCCTTTGTCACAGATTCTGTTCATTACTTTTATGGACAGAATCTCTAGGCGCAGCCAGGGTGTTGAGGGGATCCGTTTTGGTGGCCTTAGGATTGCATCTCTGCTTTTTGTGGATGATGTGGTCCTTTTGGCTTCATCGGGACGTGATATGCAGCTCTCGCTGGACCGGTTCGCAGTCGAGTGTGAAGCGGCTGGGATGGCGATCAGTGCCTCCAAATCTGAGGCCATGGTCTTGAGCCGGAAAAAGGTAGAGTGCCTTCTCCGGGTCAGGGGGGGTGTCCTGCCCCAAGTGGAGGAGTTCAAGTATCTCGGGATCTTGTTCACGAATGGGGGAAGAAGGGAGCGGGAGATCGATGGGTGGATTGGCGCAGCGTCTGCCGTCAAGCGGGCGCTGTACCTACCGGTCCGTCATGGTGAAGAGAGAGCTGAGCCAAAAAGCGAAGCTCTCGATTTACTGGTCGATCTACGTTCCTACCCTATGGTCATGAGCTTTGGGTCATGACCGAAAGAACGAGATCGCGGATACAAGTGGCCAAAATGGGTTTTCTCCGTAGGGTGTCTGGGCTCTCCCTTAGAGATAGGGTGAGAAGCTCAGTCATCCGGGAGGGACTCAGAGTAGAGCTGCTGCTCCTTCACGTCGAGAGGGGCCAGTTGAGGTGGCTCGGGCATCTGGTTAGGATGCCTCCTGGACGCCTCCCTGGTGGGGTGTTCTGGGCATGTCCCACCGGGAGGAGACCCCGGGGAAGACCCAGGACACGCTGGAGGGACTATGTCTCTCGGCTGGCCTGGGAATGCCTTGGGATTCCTCCGGAGGAGCTGGTGGAAGTGGCTGGGGAGAGGGAAGTCTGGGCCTCCCTTCTGAAGCTGCTACCCCCGTGACCCGACCCCAGATAAGTGGAAGAAGATGGATGGATGGATGGATGGATGGATGGATGGATGGATGGATGGACAATCTTAGAACTTTGATCGCTCTAAGATTGTTGCTTGTGATCATCCTGTAGTGTGTGGTGTTACGGTAGATTGTTGTGGCGCTCTGATCTAAATCTGGGGTTTTCCCAACTGGCAACCTGTTGAATGTGACAGGTAGCCAATCAGAAAGCGCGGATTATCCTCTGTGCTTTCAGAGGGGAAATTACAGAGGGGAATCCCAAACAGTTGACAAGACGCAACCCGAAGTCCAGCGGACATTAGAGATGATATGTGGAAACAACATTAATGTTTATAAAACATTTTGTGCAAAGAATATAGAAATGATCAGGGGAGTAGTTGGAGCCAAATTGCTACGCAGTTGATGAACATGGTAACTTTTCAGCTGTTCTTTGTTAAGGTGACATAAATAGATTATAATGATTTTCATTCAGTCAGGACGTTACGCTGACACTAGAGCCACATGCACTGCAGGTAGATTGTAGTAAAGCATTGATTAATGCCTGGTGTTAAGATTAGTTCACTGGACTTGTAGCCATTATTTTCTGTCCATTGTTGAACAACACAGCAGGATCGAACCGTTGTACTAAGGATTTCTGTCGGCTAATGTGTGATCTCTCAGGTTTTGAAAATGGGCCGACAATCGGCCGACAGCTCTAAGATGTTGTAGTGTGAACTAGGGGTTGAACCAATTAGTCGACTAGTCGACTAGTCGACTCTAGGACGTCTCGCGAGTTTTTACATTTCATGTCGACTAGTCGCAGTCATGTGATTGCCGGTGGTGATAGCCTGTGCTGATCCGACAGCACAGTATACGTCACAAGACACAAGAAAAATAAGCTAATACATTAGTTTAAATGATATGTAGATGGATGCATATTTGTGGTTTTACAGTGTTTTTAAAAGGAGATGGAGTTGCAGCTGCAGTCGACTACAAAACACGAGCCGTCTAAAACTCGCCCCCTTCCCGCTAAGGATGTCACTTAGCCGGCTCGCAAGTGTCGCGAGTGCTCTGTACTGTGCTAATGACAGTGAACTTTATTTACCCCCCCGCCCCCGTGCCACCTCTTTTTATTGTTTTTACATGCCATCTAAAAGATGTGCGTTTCCTTTTGAATGTTGGTTTCCCAGCAACTTATTATTTATCATAAACTATCCCGATGTTTTGTTGTTTCACTTGTTGCTGTTCTGTGTAAATGCTGTATTTTTCCGTGAAAACGGGTAATAAAGCCTGTACGTTACTCCGAAGCTTTGCGTCTTGTTGCTATGACGTCACAACGACTCGACTTTTATCATGTTGACGTTGACTAGAAAATATCTTAAATCGTTCAATCTGCTGAGTCAGCAGAGCTTCCTGTCGCGCATCGGGCGGAGGAGAAGCAGGTGGTTTCGTTGAATTCAGCTGTAACCAAACGGGATCCGTTCATAACAAGTTTGGCTTGTGATGTTCCAAAAGCACCATGTAGTCAGTGTGATAATTTGACTCCTATAGTAACTATCCAGAGATCATCAGCATCAGCCGGTGTTTAGAAAAAAAAAGTCAGACCCGACTTTGTGCAACAAACTTTTCCCCGCTGCTCACGAAGAATGATCTGTTTATTGCTCTTTTAATTCTCCATAATAGACTTAGTAAAAGCAGGAGAAGGGGAGTGTGTGTGTGTGTGTGTGTGTGGGGGGGGGGGGGCAATATTTGCCGTGAAAATAGCTAATAAAGCCTCCAAGTTGTGAAGGTTTTTGCGCTTACGTCACTATGACGTCACCGCGACTAGTCGACATCGACTCGACTATTATCATGATGTAGTCGACCTTAAAAAATATGTAGTCGTTCAACCCCTAGTGTGAACTGGACATTACACTGAGGAAATGAGGAAGGGAGGGTCAGTGGAGAGCACCGGAGTTGAGCCTTTTTTCATTCAGTGTCATCAACAGAAAGAGAAAAAGGCTTGAAGAGACAATAATGCAGATAATTAATTGATTTATCGTTGATCGCGACAGGCCAACACCTTGTTGTCCGTTCCTAACCATGTTGTTCAGTACAAAGATGAATGAGGCTGTTCAGGCCATAATTAGGGCTCTGACTCCACAGGAGTGAGCAGACAGCCAATGTAGGGAGGGCATAGCCGTTCGCCTGCTCCCAGCAGAGGAGGGAACTCTTTTGTTTTTACTCCATTTTTCTATTCTGTTTATGATGTTTTTCTGCTGAAACTAATACTGAAGCCTACCTCCCAAAATTTATTACAACTTTTCAGCCCCAGAGGAGTTTAGCGGGGGGTGGGGATGTTGGCTTATTTTGGGGGGTCAGGGTGAACGAGCTTTAATGTAAATACATAAACCTTAAAGTATGTAATCTTTCAAATAAAATAACCATTATTAATGTAAAATAAACAATAAGGATGTAAACAATGACATATATAAAATGTCCTGTAAGAGCGGAAACCCCTCCTCTTTTATTTCTTCTTCTGTGGTATTGTCTTTAAATTGTCTGCGCCCCATAAACTGGTATGGGCTGGTAAGATGAGCTCCTTTGAAACTTTGTGGTTGAAGATGGACTCAAAATCAACTCCCAAACCTACTGCCAGTTTATAGAAGACAATTTCGTCAAGCAGTGGTAGAGGAATGGGTCTACATCTTTCAAGAAGAACATGATTTTTATGCTGGACAATGCTCCATCACATGCATCAAAGTACTTCACTATCAAATCAAATCAAATCAAACTTTATTTGTATAGCACATTTCAGCATCAAGGCATTTCAAAGTGCTTTACATCAAATCAAACACAAAAATACAATGCAACATAGAATCAACAATAAAAACACAACATAGTCAGATTCCGTCAATAAATTTGCAATTGACTACATTTTGAATACAACTCTAAACAAGTGGGTTTTTAGTTGAGATTTAAAGGAAGTCAGTGTTTCAGCTGTTTTACAGTTTTCTGGAAGTTTGTTCCAGATTTTTGGTGCATAGATGCTGAATGCCGCTTCTCCTCGTTTGGTTCTGGTTCTGGGGATGCAGAGCAGAACCAGAACCAGAACCAGAAGACCTGAGAGTTCTGGAAGGTTGATACAACAGCAGCAGATCTTTAATGTATTGTGGTGCTAAACCATTCAGTGATTTATAAACTAACAACAGTATTTTAAAGTCTATTCTTTGAGCTACAGGGAACCAGTGGAGAGACTTTAAAACTGGTGTTATGTGCTCTATCTTCCTGAACTATGTGACTAGCCAGTAAAGGCTTTAAAGATGAAATAATAACAAAGTGTCCCCCTTCCTCACAAAACCTAAACCTCATTGAGAACTTGAGAGCCCTTCTTAAACAGGACATTTAGGTGAAGGAAGACAGTACACATTTCTGGACAGTGTCTGGGAGGCTGTGGTTGCTGCTAAACAAAACGTTTATAGTCAACAGATCAAGAAACTGATGGACTCCATGAATGAAAGCCTTATAACTGTTATTGAAAAGAAGAGTGGCTATATTGGTCACTGATTTATTTTTTAAATGTCAAATGTTTATTTGTCAATTTTGAGTTGTATGTTTATTATTTTCACTATGAATAAATTTGTCTGTATCATTGCTTTGAATTTTGTAAACCTGTAGACATTTTTTAGAATGGATGCTATGCAGTTAGATTAAATTGAATCTTTTTCATATCAACCACATTACATAATGTGCAGACAGTACCACATATATAAGAAAACAACAATGAAATCCTGTTTACCTTTCTCTTCCTCAAAAGTGATGAGAGCCTGCCCTCCTAGTAGGAGCACTGCAGCTCTCTGGCTGATGGTAAACACTCCTCTGACTGAATGACTGATGTCTTCTCCCTCCCCACTCTCTTCTCTGATAAGAGACAAAAACTTCACTTCTGTCTCTGGAATCTGGGCATAGATCTAGACAAGGAATACAGTTAGCCTTCATTTAAATTTATATGCTGTTATTGCCCCTGTGAATAATAATCAAGTATCTATTTAAATTAAACATCTTTAATCTAAACAACGTTTATTATTTGCATTACTTTTTTTAGAACCCCTAACTCCAATTCACATACTTTAGTAGAAAAGATGAACAAACAGGACAATTTATGATTAAAAACCAGAAAGAATTACATTCTCACCTTGAATTTGTGCTTCAGTTTGGAAGCCTCGGCTCTCTTGGCCTCCAATTGAGCTTTACATCGCCTCAGTTTATCCAGTATATCTTGTTTGTGTTTAGAAAGCTTCTGGATTTCATCCTTCATAGAAAATGATTAAATATATATCATAACTATCTCCTTCCCAATAACCTGTAAGTGAAAACAAAGAGTCAGACATACCTTGACTTTTTCCAAGTCTTGATTGAATTCTTTCTGGCAAGACTCCTGCTTTTCAGCTTTAGCCATCATTTCTTGTTTGGCATTCTCCTTGAATTCATCTTCATCCAGTTTTTCCAGGATCATCCTGGCTTTCACATCATCAGCTTTCTCAACTTTAATCTTTATATATACATACACAGACACACACATGCATCAAAGAAAAGGAATACAATACTCTTTCTGATGTGCAATATGTGTACATGGGGCTTGTGGCAGAGATTTTTTTCTCTGTTCTGCTAAATTAGCTATACTCTGATTAATAAACCTATTTAAAGAGCTTCTAGATGTAATTCCAAAAGCCGAGATGCTGCTTCTTGTAGAACCCTCCCCTCTTGTAGAGGGGAGGGTCAACAACTCCTGCAACTGTCTGAATGTCCCTTCTTCTTCCTTTAAATCTCGACTAAAAACCCACCTGTTTAGGATTGTATTTGAAGCAGTCAATTACAAACTTAATGATGGAACTTGACTTAATGTTGTGTTTTGATTGTTGATTCTGTGTTGCAATTGTACAAAAATCCGTGAGGGACGGCGGAGTCCCAGAGTGAAATTCCGTGAAAGAGGTGTACTGAGTCTGGTGCTGGAAGCCCTTTGAAAGGCTGTTTACATCATTTTAAATGGTGTGATTGTGAGCGTGAGTGGGAATAAAAATAACAAGTATTTTGTTCCATATAACATAGTAGGAGTGTAGCAGGTAAACCTTTTATGGATGTAAACTTGACTAAAAACCAACCTGTTTAGGATTGTATTTGAAACGTAATCAATTACAAATTTACTGATGGAACTTGACTTATTGTCATGTTTGGATTATTGATGTTGCATTGTATTTCTGTGTTTGATATGATGTAAAGCACTTTGAAATGCCTTGATGCAGAAATGTGCTATACAAATAAAATTTGATTTATTGATGGTCTGTCGCAGGCAGTGATGTCAGTAACGCGTTACTAACGCCGGACCACTTTTTTCAGCAACGAGTAATTTAACGCGTTGCTATTTCAAATCCAGTAGTCAAACTACAGTTACTTATTAAAATCACTTTACGTTACTGTTATCTTTTGTAATTTAATTTTATTTCCTCTAAGCGTCTTGGGGAGTGACCGACGTTTCTGTGCGACATTATCAGCAGCAACAGAAATGTAAACAACGGAGGGAGATGCGCATTTTGTTGCTTGAAAAATAGGAACTATTCTGAGTTTCGGTAGCCAAGTCCGATTATTATAAGCAGCTTGGTCTTTTTGTAAAGTCGCTTACAAATTTGATGAGTCGTGGGTTGCACTTTTTGGGCTAGGAAATAAGCCGATATAAACGCCAGAATTTGTTTGACATCCAGTTAGTCTTAGCCAGACTCTCCCTGTCCATCATTTCGCAGATGGTCCACCAGAAGATCCCTTCTGCTGTGTCTATGTTAATGTCAAGGTAATATGACGTCGAGCTTCGCATTGCGCTATGACAAACTGTAAACATCGAGACTAATATGAGCAGCGCAATAAACGTGAAAACAGCCACGAATGAAGGACTCCGTAAAGTTGTGTGGACTCGTTTGGACATTGGACAACATTTTGGATCTCGGTGATCTGCCAATACTTACATGTGAAGCTGTTCTTGTAACTGAACAAATGTCAATCAACCAATGAAGATTTCTCCCTGTTACAGGGAAGTTTTCCTCTTCACTGTCGCTACATGCATGCTCAGTATGAGGGATTTCTATAAAGTCAATGACTGCGCAAGCAACTGTCTCTGCATTCCCATCCAGGAGGCGTGACCCAAGATTACTCAAGTTTGTAACACGCACACACACACACATATTATTATTTTCTGATCATTTTTATATTTACAGCCATTTATCCATCCAGCCAGCCATCTATTTTCTTACACCCATGGATGTAGTAGGGTTGGGAGGAGTGCTGGTGCCTATCTCCAGCAAGACGTTTTGGGCCAGAGGCGGAGTACACCATGGACAGTTGCCAGTCCATCACAGCTGAGCCATTTATATCCTTTTAAATATAATCTATAGCCCCAATAGACCCTGCAGCAGCTTCTGTCCCGTTTCTGACCACACCAGCAAAAAATACCTGCTTTTAGTTTTGAATATGACAAAGAAAAAAAGAAAGTGAAGTCATCAAGTAATTCTTTCTAGTTTCTAGAATCATACATTTAGATACTTGGACTACCCATTCCCCTGTGGCAGATGAGAATCCAGCGATTGTTTATAGCGCCCCCGTCAGAACACCCTCTTCCGTTACAAAAGCGAAACCAAAACCAACAACATTATGAATAAAAGTACATGTTTTATCCATGAAATAAAATAGTGGTATATATTTAAGCATAGGTTTTCTTTTTCACCTTCAATTCTTTCAGCTCCTTCTTCGCATCTTCAAGGTTGTCCATCTTTGGAATACTACTCATCTGACGAAAAGACAAACAAGGAAAAGAGAATCACTCTATTCTCCGTCCGAACCCCTAAGGCTCTAACATATAAGTTATTTACATGAACAATTACTCTTTAATCCATTAGTAAAAAGCCTGCCTTAACTTTGACAACGAAATCGAAACTTAAACCAGTAAATCGGTTAATTACGTCGCAGGTATTAGAAGTTGGGTTATTGTCTTACCTTTATTGGTGTTTTTTTTAACAAGGACCTTTTGCTAGGTTCTAAGAAAGAGTTCGAAAAAGTATCAAAGTTGTTTATAAACTGAGATAGAAAACCTGATTGGTGTTGTGCAGAGGTCCAACGTCAGAATGTTTTTTCACCCCCCAACACTTCTTCTGTACCGACTGTCACGCGCTGCTACGCAGCATTTTATAACCGACACACCTAATGGTGCATTCATGAATGCCTCGTATATCCAAGAACGTCAAAGTACTTGCGCTAAGTGAAATAAAAAAAAGATTGACTTAAGTGTTACCATCGTTCGACGTCTCCAGAGTCTAATTCAGTCCTTTCTTGTCTTTGGACATTTTCAAGGGGTTTTACTGTCCTAAATAGTTTTTTTAAAAAACGATGAAACTTCTTTCACATTCTTTAAATACTCTGAAAACAAAATAATGACCGATTGAATTTTTTTAAAAAGCTAACAATGTTGTGTATTCATTGAATTATTCTAGTGCCTCATCTTTGCATAATTTACGAAGAAATTATGCCATAAGTCCATGGCAGACTTATGAGCTGCCATGGAAATCAGCAGCCCATGAGTCAGTTTCAAATGAGACTGGAAAACTACTGATGTATACAAAAACACTGGCATCATTAAAAAAATTAAACCCATTTACTGCAAAATTATATTTTATTCTGTGAATCACAATAAATATTCATATAGTTATCCTTCAAGATCATGGACTGAGTAGTAATTCATAAGAGACAGAGGCAAAAACACAAGATTAAGAAAAATGAAAGTTGCCTATATGGTGTAAAAAGTATTCTTGGTTTTACTGTAGGCAGAGGTTATATTTACATTGCATTTATTTAAATAAGGACTTGATTATATGTTGCAGAATTTCAGAAACTGGTTTTAAGGATTTGGTGTTTGGTCATTAAAATTATTAAATAACAGTTTTTAAGAGTCTTAACATCCAATAATGCTATTTAGGAAGTTTTGCTTAAGACTTTGTTGGTGTGTAATAATATTTTTTAATCCCTATTTCCGAGCATTTTGGAGTTATCTTAACACACATTTATTTTGCCCTTATTAATAAGTGATTGCTGTGGTAAGAGGAGAAAACTACAAATACATCGCTGCACTTGACTTTACTGTACGGCCAGCTCGCTGTTACTCTTACTCTGCAGCTGTGGAGTCACAAATTGTTATTCATTTGCCTTACAGTTTTATGTGTTTGTCTTTAGTCTTACCCCTTGTTTTTGTTAAAATTTTCTACCTATGTTGCAATGTTCTTGTACCTCATCGAGTCTTTGTATACAGTTTGTTCAATAAAAAACAAATAAAGTTGTGGAGTTACAATGTCTGGGATCATGAGCGCCCCCTGCCATGAGGCAAGAAAACTGCCTGCCTCACCTCTGATCGCTCAGCACACAAAACACGTTACACACACAGTTGGTGACGCAAAGCACTTTACATTATATACATAAGCTAAATTATGGAAAATCAGTTCATACATACATGTTCTCATAGAATGGCAGCCAGTGAAGTTAGTGAGAGGTTGATCAATCCCAGGTGAGGCTCAGCTCACTGCTGCCTCACCAGCTTCGCTTCCGAGCATTTGAATGGGAAAATGCAAAAATTCAGCGATTTTGAGGAAAAAAATAATCAGAATTGGTTACGCTAAATGAAAAATAGGTACTTTATAGTACAAACCACAGGGTGAAAATGGCAATACAAATTATTTTATATTATTTTTCTATGATGACAGGTTAGGCTCTCTCTCTGTATTTATTTATATATATATATATATATATAATTAAGACCACTGCACTGATATTTACTTCTGAACCCTTACTGAATTAAAACATTAACTTTTTTCTTTGCATTATTTGAGGTCTGAAAGCACTGCATCTTTTTCATTATTTTGACCATTTTTATTTTCAGCAAAATACTAAATTTGTGCTTGGAATTTTGTAGAGATGTACTCAGTAGTTCATAGAATAAAAAAAATAATGTTTAATTTACTCAAACATATAACTTTAAAAAGTAAAATCAGAGAAACAGATTTTTAAGTGGTCCGGATCTATCCATCTATCTATCCACCCAGACCGCAGGTCTCAACTGCAGTCCTGCAACTTTTAGATGTGCCTCTGCTGCACCACCTGAATAGAATAATTAGGTCATTAAGGCTCTGGACAACTGATCTACACAACGAGAAGGTCATTAAGACATTTCATTCCAGTGCTTTGTACCTGTGGCACATCTAAAAACTGCAGGACAGGGGCCCTTCAGGACTGGAGTTTGAGACCCCTGACACAGACAGACAGTCAGACAGACAGATATCCTATTATCACAGATCCTAAAGTTGCTGAATTCTCCAGGATCCCTGCCTGCACTGCCCTGTTCTGTTGGAACTCCTTCAACCGTCAAAACACAAATCCCACAAAACCAATGTTTATTCCTTTTTCCCAATGTGTTCCATGAAAGAGCAGTTACAGAAATCATAAATTTGTGATTTTCTTTTGGAAAATCAGTTACAGCATACAAGGCACAATATACTTCAAGTACTCAGAATTCCAATCACCATCCCAAATAAATATGCACATGGGTTTCTTTTAGTGAAGATACAATTATATACATCTTCTAAGTAGTCAATAAATTAACATAACATAAATAATTAACAAATAAAACAGAAAAATAGCTAAGCATCTTGCAAGATTCACAATTTTTAATTAAAGGACTAATCACCTTAGCAAATGATAAATTAGAAATAATTATTTAATGTTTCAACTTAACTTAAAATGAGCATGTTCTAAATAAAAACCTCACTAAAACTGAATTTGAAAATAAACAAACAATTTCAGCCTGAAAACCTTCTACTCCCACAAGTGCATTGATAATTTATTAGACCCCCTCACCCCAGACCCCTAGTACAAATAGACCCCATTCCTCTTAGCAGCTTAGAAAAATAGAGCTTTGGTGCCCTATTACAAGACAAAGAATACAAAAATATTAATCAGAAATAAACATACAGATTAAAGTGTATTCAATTCAACAAATAAAGCGATTTCATAATTTCTTTGGTTCAGTAAGGCAATAGCAGCTTTGTTTCAGTGGTCAACTGCTGAAAAACAATGTTTAATTTGGGATGGCGCACAGAGAGCAAACTGCTACAACTAAAGCTCACCTCCATCCAGGAGAAAGACAACTTCAAGACTCATATATAGAGATGATGTCTGTGCCGTTCTGATCTATGACTGATAGATAGATGAATCGCATCAAATTAAAATGGCACTCTGCATCAAGAATACAATCCAAAAATGAATTAAAAACCAAAATGGCAGTGAGTGCTACAAAGCTGCATCTGGTGCTGCTGGCAGGACGTTGCTCAGAAAGCTAACTCTGGGATTTTCACTATAAATGTCATGATTGCAACAACTAGTTCAAATTCTAAGTGTTTTACATTCGCTGTTAGTAACAAGAGAATAAAAAACAAAAGTAAAACCCTATGATCTGAATTTTTGATTAGATGCCTGACCAATGTAAGACTTCATATAATTAATATGATCCTAAGAACTTAGACCATGAATACTAGTATTGATATCTGTGAACAGTATCTGTAGTATATGGTTCAAAATGAAGACAAGCTCCAAAGCAGAAGCCACATTTTTTAGACTCCTGCTACAGTCTACTATTCTTCCCTAGCTGGAGCAATAAAAACTATTATCTGAATGTAAACATGACAGCTAATTTAGAGTTGTAGGTTTGGTGAAAATTATGATTACAAGGATTCTGTCCTTCCTTAAACAGGGTTCTATTATAAATATCTGAGTAAAACCAAATCAAAGTTCTCTGTGGGCCACACTTGTTAAAAATAAAAGGATGGTTAAACAGAATTCAGCTGTGTTTTCAAGAGATATATGAGGAAAGATACAAATAAGCTGAGTGTACATGAATCTTGAAGTATGCTGCTGTTGAGCTTGATTCATCTTCAGTTTCCAGCTCTTCTCCAGAGTAAACCTTGTGCATTTGAGCCTGACATGTTTTCCAGGGATTGGCTGAGCTGCCCTCCTGTCCAGGCTGAGACGAGTGGTCAGTGTGTGTGTTTCAGAGAGAGGTGTGTGTGGTAACAGTGCAATCATGGTGCTCAGTGCTCCTTCAACCTATGAAGATAAGAACATAATTTTGATACAGAGAGTAGGTGTGGTTACGTTTTACAGTCACAAGCAGTAAGCTGAACTTTGTCTTTCCTGAGCGAGTCAGAGCTAAGGTCTGATGCTTCCTGTACACACACACACACACATACACACACACAGTGTGAGCCAAAAGACATGACTCAAACCTCCACATTCATGTCTCTTATTATCACAGTGAATCCTGGGACTTCGCCTGGCAACCCCTCAGCCATTAGAATAAAAGTGTTGTACTGGGTGTGTCTGTGTGGGCACTATCAATTGTAGCAACATGCGCCACCTACACATTCAACATCCTCAGCTTTCTGATCCATATTACACTAACTCCGCCAGCAGCTAACAGCCTTCTGATCTTAGGCAGGAGTTTGTTCACTCAACCAAAGAAAATGGATCCACAGATCCAACCGTGTTACAACATAAGAATTGACATCATCTATATAGATCCATCTATCTATATATAGATCCATCGACACACAGACAGAGAGACAGACAGATCAAATTCATTATATAAATTTGATCTATATCAAATGAACTTATAATGTCATCAGACAGAAATAGTTTGTGGAATGGAAAGGAACTGAGCGAATGAAGACTCACTCTATAGCAGAGACAGGGTGGGACTTGGATGAGGACAGCTCCTTGGTCACCAGCCGTAATAAAAGCTTCAACACAAACAATAAAAACATTCTATAAGCATACAAAATATTTGTAACGAATTAAGGCCTGACACTATGGTTCACTTGGTAGCAGCAAAAAATTAAATAAAATATAAATAATATCAAAATCTGACATGACAGAAATGTGGTTATCCTTGCGCTCGTCTTCAGTGAAGCTGAAATAAATGTTTTGCTCTGTGTTGTTATGAAGTCTATTGAAGGTGGCTATTTGTACTGTACACTGTACAGAAGAAAAAGTGGAACCTAGCTAATGCATAACTTTTACTTTAGCACTAAAGCTAAACATATGTTTTTATTGTTGAGTAAGAGGGTGAGTTAAAAAAAATGTCAAAAAAAGCTTGGTGCATACTTCAATAGCTCTAACATTTTAGAGCTCAGGTGTTACTATTTATTCTAGCATTCTTTGCTGATAGGATCAAAACTGTGTTCCTAGCCTTCAACTAAAACATTTCACACTAGCAGTAAAAGAGGGCAGCTCCAACTCCATTTCCATGCATCAAGCAAGCTTAAAGGCCAAACATGGCCAAAGTGAGTAAAAAACCTTGAAAGTACAGAGACGAATCTTCTAACTTGCATATTCATGAGAGAGCATGTCCACTCATTGAGAATTCTGACAAGTTCTAACCCTAAAGTATGTCATAATATCTCCAAACAGTCACTGCTCTGCACTCACCAGCAAAGCAAGGAAGTCGGCAGTCATTAGCATGTAGAAGACCTGATTCCAGCCACCTGCAGACAACACGCCTGCCAGTAGGGGGCCTAGAGCTGCACCTATCACCACAAACACAAATAGAATTTTAGATTTGGGCTTAAAATTTACTAAAACTTTACATGTCAAGATGTGAGCATATTTTGGGATTTGACTACTTCAAATATACAATATTGTGCTGAACTTTCACTGTTTGCATAGCAACCAAGAGAAGCATGAGAAGCTGCACTTCCTGTAAGGTAGGTGAAGTTTACATCTATTATTCTGGTTTCTTCCTTCCTGATGGCAGTTTCAGTCAACAAGCAGCACAGCATGTTTCTATTTGCACTCTGTACAGGTGAAACTCTAACAGCATTAGTCTATCAGAGGCTAATCACTTTTCTGCAGGTCTCAGGGAGGTAAACATCTCATAATAGACTTCACTGTGACTGTTTTTTTAACTGATAAAATTAAAAGACAAACTACATCAATAAAGTATATATTCTATTCTACATACAACCACTAAGCCCTGACAGCAGGAACCTGTTCAGCCGTAAAATGTGCGGCACCATATTTACTCATACGTTGGCATGTATATAAATGAACATTGCGTCAAAGTTTGTGTAAATACACGCAGTTTGTTTTGTGTGTGGCAGCCACACACACTTTTTCTGTGGACAATAACTACAAAGCGTCAAAACTCACCCAAATACACCAAAATCTGACTACATTCAGTTATTTATACCATGAAGCATCAAAACAGATGTTTTTTCCTGATTTTAATATTTTATTGTTTAAACATTAACGTTTAAACATTTAATGAAACTGAACTGCATTTATCCTCCGACAATAACCTAACAGGCAAATAAAGAAAATAAAATGAAAATGATGTGAAAACCTCACTCAAATTTAAATAGTACTTTTCCTCAGTTTTTGTCTCATAAAGATGTAACGCATTGGTCTCTGTGCCAAAGTGCATGGAATGAAATGCATTTATGGGGTAATTTCATTCTCACTAAAAAAGAAAACAGGGTTGGATCAGCAGATTAACTCCAAACAGGTTTGATTATTTTTATGATTAAAGTGTGTTTGCAATCACATGTATATAAGTAGCTGCACAAAGGAGAGCGTAATTGTGGAACGCTTTGGCTCTGATGGAGAACATCACCAATGGAGGGAGCGAATGATCATATTGATCTTCTGGGAAATGTTGATGCTGGTTTATTGCTCAGACTGATCATCCTGGAGCTCTGAGCAAAACTTTAAGAAGGAGCCATGCTGTACCAGTACCGTTGCAACTGCAGTCATCCTTCAGTCGAGGCACCCGCTTTGTAAATACTCCTTTATGGACAGAAAGCATCTCTATTCTGTAAATGTACAACTTCTGCATATGAAGGACTCTCTGACACGCTGTGTCTTTAAATCCCAGCTGAACGCTCTGCTGTTCAAACAGGCATTTGGATGATCTCTTTATTTTCTTTTTTGTAATTTGGATTTTTTTTCTTTCAAATGTATAAATTTTATTTTTGTGAATGGACCTTGTGTGCTCGAAAAGCATATTTTAAATAAAATATATAGTTATTCTTATTAAAGATACTTATACTGCTACAAACAAGGATGTTGCCATGGTTATTGCTTGATATGGTGGCAGACATCTGGGTATTTATACAAATTTACATAATGTATTTAAGAGTGGCGACAGAGGGACCAGCAGCTGCGCTTTATTTCCTGCAAATTGGGATGTATAAACAAGATGTGCACAACTTTATACATCCGGATTTTTTTCTAAATTTGCCCATACGTAAAGTTTTAGTGTGAAAACTGCGCACTCTTTTATGCATGAGGCCCTTGGTGTTTCTGTGCTTGACTGATATGTGTCAGCTAGGAATAACAGGAGCACAATTACATTCAAACTCTTGATCAGTGATGTATTGCTAACTTAAGGGAGAGAATAAATAGTACTGACCTACAGATCCTGTCCCATCGATGATGGCTGTGACTGTGGACAAAGCCCTGGCATTGCCTTTCAGGCTTTTGTGTGTTCCCTGTTATCAAAAACACAAAAAGAGAGAATCACAGAGGAGCGGTGTACATGTGAAAGAAAAACTATTTAAAACATAAAATAGATATTAGTGTGAAATATCTACCAGATCTGCTGAAACAGCAGTTGTTATGAGAGCATATGGTCCGTTCACCAGACCTCCACATATGAGCAGCATTCCTGGGAAACACCAAATCAGTCAAACTTCTGTTCCTAAAGACTAGCTAAATGTCCACAGGCAGCATTTCCCATTAAACCATTTGCTCTGCATGCTGTCAGTCAGTCAGTCAATCAATAAAGTTTATTTATATAGCACATTTCAGCAACAAGGCACATCAAAGTGCTTTACACCATAAAAACAGAAAAATACAAAGTCATAAAACACACAGTCAACAAGTGAAACATTATATTTTGGTTAATGTTCCAGTGATTATGCTTCAAAAGCAACTCTAAACAGATAGGGGTTTTTTGTTGTTGTTTTTAACAGTTTTCTTAAGGTTTGTTCCAGATTTGCAGTTTGGTTCTAGTTCTGGAAATGCAGAGCAGACCAGAACCAGGAAACCAGAGAGGTCTGGAAGGTTGATACCCCAACTGTTCATATATAAAGCCCAATTTCACAAACAATGAGAATAATCAGTGACAAAAGTAAGCATAAGGAAACCAATGTGACATAATTAAAGTTCACATTCACAGCAAGTAACCCTAACTACTTCAGAACTGGGTTTATCATGTCATCTGGGAAATGAAGAAAGCAGACCAATTTATTTTACCCAAAGTACCTTGATTACATTGGACTAGAAGGATAAGAAATTCACTTTTGTGCACACTCCAGAAATATTTTTCTATTAAATCCAGTCCAGAAATTGGACTGGATTAGCATTTGATTGCTCCTCATGCTGTGTGATAATGTAACCCTGACAGAGGAAAGACAGGTTGTTGCTAGGCAGCCATTTCTAATACAGTTTCTTTTTTCTTTTCTTTTTCCACCCAGATAAAAAGGCTTTATTCTCCTCTCTGTGTTCTCTCTGTCTGAACACAAGCTCAGGCTCAGGGATCCTAAAATGTTGGACTTGACTGAATTGATGTCAGTACAGGAGAAGGCAGCGTGCTGAAGGTAACCCTAGCTCGGCTTTTGTCTTAAAGGTGGGGAGCTTTCTTCACCGTTTCCTGTACTTTCTACTCATTTACTGCATGACCTCTCAAGCTTTTCTTCCATCTATTTACAAAGACACTCATAAAATAAATACGACAAACATCTCTAAATGTTTTCCATCTGTTATTCCATCCATCTTGTAGACCTACTAGTCCTGTCCAGTCATCAATCTTCCCATCTATTCCAATATGAACATTTAAGTGTTTCATTCAAGTTCTATTTGATCATATTGGTGCAATACAGCTGTTGGAACAGATACATCTGCAATTTTTCTCACATTCCTAGCTTGTGAGGAAACAGGAAACAGGTTCCTAACCCTAACCCATTTCTTCTGAAGTTTGTGCATTGTTACATTTGCTGCAAACAAGACTTGAAGCTTTTAAGATTAGTGGCCTGCGGAGCTCTAAACTTCTGCTTTCCTAGACATTTTCTATGCAACTGTCAACAGAAAACAAATGCTTTACACAAAGAATTGTATCCAGTATTTTAAAAGTATGGATCTAGAAATTCCTGCCAGAAAAAAACAATCCTGTTGAAAGAAGACAGGAAAAAGACAGCAGCTTCTCACCTACAGTTGGTCCCAATCCCAGCTGGCTGATCATAGAGAAGCCATAGAGCTGCAGAGCAAAAAGCAAACAGAACCAGAAGAATAATGTGCATCGATATTCATAACTGATCCAAACTAATCAGAAGGACGTTTATATAACATACATTACAGGGATCTGTCATCAATCCTGTTCTGGACAATTAAATACTGTGCTTATTTCCTAAGAACCAAAAAATGGTAAAGCTTACTGTAGGAGCAGCTAGAAGTAGCATAACTGCACATGTGCTGGCTCTCTTCCCCAATTTATCAGAGATCACTCCTGCCAAGATCCCACCTGTATGGCCATGGACACACACACGCACACACACACACAAACCACAAACCCACACACACACAAATAAACCGAAGCTAATTTTCAATTTGCACAAAAAAAGCAATGAGGAAAAAAAGCCTCAGATTCCATCAGCAATTGGAAAAAAAAATAACTAATCGTAATGAAAAACATAAAACAAATACTTTTATACTTTTAATGGTTGGAAAATGTTTTTAAATAAATAAATTAAAAAATCAAAAAAATCACTGACCCACAATTCCTCCAACATCAAACAAGGTGGAGAGATCTCCAGCTTTCTTTGCATCCAAGTGAGCTGAAGAAGAAATAAGGACCAACAGTTCTATCACATTCCTCTCGCCTGAATAAAGGGTTTTCAGCACAATTCAGTTAATTTATAATGTGCAGATTCAAAACTACATGTCTGAAGGCATTTTACTTAATCTTGAGGTTATTCAATAACAGACTTTTTTTTTCACAGAGCATACAACGCGCCTGAGGAGGGAACCATTCACTGAAATCTGTCTGGTCAAACTGTTTCCAGAGATGCGGTTCTTCAAAGTCATTTTAAACACATGGAACATGATGTGTATGCTCCCTGTGCATACGTTTGCTCATTTCAAGCAAACTGAAATGAGGCAAAATTTTAAGGAGGAAATTGCTGAACAAGGCTGGCAGGTTGTTTACCCACCTGCTTTGGTGATGTAGAGGGGCAGCCAGAAAAGAAAGGTATAACTGACCAGCTTGGCAAAGAGCAGGCAGAGAGAAAACTCCACCACTCCCTGCAGGAACAAAGAGCATGTGACAACTGATTGATGTGACAGCAAACCCAGCAGAGAAGCAGTGTCAGTAAACTGACAGGTATTCGCAGCGCTCCCATGAAGCTGATGGCAGAAGGCTCTGACTCGCTCTTCACCACCACGACCGGCTGGGCAGGGACACACACAGCGTCCCGGGGCAGCAGCAGCTCCGTGTCGTAGTTCTGCACCAGGACGGAAAAAGGAACAGGAAGGCCACAGATCAGCTGCAACTCAATGGAACCGGCTGACACCAACACCAGCTCAACAGCTAACAGCCTCAGAAAAAAGCTCAGTATTCGAACCTCAGTCACTTCAAGATGCTCAAGAGGTAGAAAAATGAAATTATGTTGCTTGAAAAATGTTATCATTTTAAAGCAACCAAATTATTGTAAAAATATCTGTGATTAAACTTAAAAAAGATCATTAAAAAAAATGTATGGAAAAAAATATCAATAAGTCCCACGCAACTTTTGATCTTCTGATTTTGGAGAACATTCAGTGAAAACTCAACAAATAGAAAGCCTAATTTAACAAGAAGCAGGAGACAGTAAGACAGTGACAGAAAAGAGAAAATCCTCACCAGATTTCAGTTCAAGCTGGTTTGTCAGAATACAGAAAAAGTAAATCTTCTAGTCCTCATCAATAAATATACAATCAATATTTCCCGATTATATCTATTTCACTACTTGAAAAATGACCGGATCCCATTTAACAGCTCAACATGGTAACACTTTATATGAAGGGGTGTTCTTAAGACTGACATGACATGAACACATATGGAGCAATGGCCAGTACACGGCAAGACTTGATAAGGCGCTATACAAGTACAAAGCCATTTACCATAACACCTGTCATAAACATGAAGGACTCTTCATGAACATTTATGACTGTTGTAATGAAGGGTCAGTCGGTAAATAATGACACTTCAATACAAAGTTGCATTAAAATAATAAAATTATATTTTGATAAAAAGTTGCATTAAAACTTGCATTAAAAGTCCATTCACAGAGTCAACTTTGCATTGAAAGTGTCATTATTTACCAATTGACCCTTCATGACAAAAGTGATAAACATTCATCAAGACTCCTTCGTGTACATGACAGGTGTTATGTCACATTTATGACAGTGTCATGTCAGCCTTCAAATAAAGTGTTATCCTAAACACTATAGCTACAGGAATACTAACTGTCAAAAGACTAACAATCTATGACTTAGTTTAATAAACTGATTCAAAAGTCTTATCTCTCAAAAGAAAATGGCTGTAAAAGTTAGGTCTGCAAAGATTTTTTTTAGGTCATAACAGACACATATAAAAAATGCATTACAGCATTACACTTTATAATAGCTGTGCAGAGGCACATGTGATCAAATTGAAATCAAAACTAAATCAAAGTAATAGGAAATGTGAATGGGTGAAATCCTGCCTAAGGGCTTTCCAGACACCTCAGAGCTGAGTCTAAATGTTGATGCTCTGGAACAACAAATCCCTCATTTAGCAAAACTGTACAGCCAAATTATTAAGCTCCAACATCCTGAATTAGTATTCAAATTTAATGCGATTGAATGTGTTGTTGTTCACAAAGACTTAAACATTTAGATCCAGCCTAAAACATAATTACCAGTGAAGCTGGAGATCACTGACAGAACTGACCTTCCTATTTTGAAGACATTCCTTAAAAAAGCTGTAGGCCTAAAACACAATATAGAGGAAACATTGTGTTCAATTCAAAAATACTTTGATAAAAAAAAAAAAAAGTAACTTATTAAGTTTGTTCAAAGAGTAGTAGTGATGTTGAAGGATTATGATTTAGTAGTCACTGAATCGTAGCTTCTTATTTTTTCTAGCATTGTGGGACTAAGAGCCATTTTATCATTTATTGATCATTGATCATTCATTATCATCGATTTTATCTTATATACAGCAGCTCAA
Source organism: Gambusia affinis (assembly GCF_019740435.1). Taxonomy (NCBI): domain Eukaryota; kingdom Metazoa; phylum Chordata; class Actinopteri; order Cyprinodontiformes; family Poeciliidae; genus Gambusia; species Gambusia affinis. The sequence continues at coordinate 31,350 of NC_057878.1, read as the reverse complement.
AATTTATTTGTCATATTTCACTATATATGAAATATGGCAAATTATAAAGTCCTGGAGTTCTGAGTGGGTGGTTTTAAAACTGTAAGAAAAAAGGCTTCTTGAGAGAAAATAGCCAGACATATAATTGCAGCTGACCTCTCCATCCCTTCAGGTCTGTTACATCCTCTCTGCAAGATAAGGCTTTAGATGGACTTTTGTGTTTAAAAAATGGTCAAATATATAACTAGGTCCATGTCTGGAGTTCTCAGAGTAATACCAGAGTAATACCTGCTTTTTGTTATCCTTGTATTGCAAATATACTTTTGGATGTCCATTTGCTCCATTCCAACTTTTGGCTGAAACCTAAATAAAGACAGATTTACTACATAAAACAGGTAAACACACACAGGACGGATAAAACAAATGTCCTTTACTCACGCTGTTGCCAGGAGACGGTTTCTGAGTATATATGCCTTTTAAGTCATTCGGATCTGCGGAGGAGAAAACCGGTTAGTTGAATTTGGCAAAACTGTGGAGTGAGAAAATCCATCAGCCTTATTCATGCTTTTATTTTTAAATGATTGCTCCGTCAGCAAGTCTGGAAGGTAAAGTCTCTGACACAAGCATAGCAGGATGGAGTCAAACAGTAAAATCTCTGACTGAAGAAGTTATTTTGTGAAAACAGTGCATCCTCTAACAACCTTTTTGTTTATTCCCCTGCACTTATAATATCAGAAATTATTATTTAGTATTATCATTATTATTGATGTGAAGATGTTCACTTTAAAAGAAAAACTAAGGCGGACATTTTGAACCCTGTTAAAACTCTGATATGTTTTCACAAATCGGTGTTATGCCCTTTACATAATTATGATTTTAATGACTTTTAGACTTACGTTCAATAAGGAAAAGGAAACAAATGACTCCCATGGCTGCGATGATGAGGCCTGGTACAATGAAGGAAAGGCCCCAGTTAGAGGAGACCCAGTACCCAGCGATCAGAGAACCCAGGATGTTTCCCACTGAGGTGTGGGAGTTCCAAAGTCCCATGATGAGCCCACGCCTGCCAACACCACAAGATTTCATCACTAAGCCCATCAGGTCTCAGCCTACATGAGCTCCATTCATCTTTACATAAAAGCTGTTAACTATTCTATCTTACCTTCCTTTTCCAAACCAGTTGCCAATGCAGGTCACGACACTGGGCCAACCAGTAGTTTGAACCAAACCATTGGCCACCTAGAAAAACAAAAATAGAGCCACATCTACTTCCTGTACACATATCAACTAACGATACATAAGCAGAAGTAAATGCTCCAGCCCTCCAGACAGCCTGTGTGCAGTTGCACTGAAAAAAAGAGAATGCAGCTCCAACTTTAAGAAACTGAGATAACTTGTTACGTGTAATCAAATTAAGTTTGTCAGACTTAATTTATGTACGTTTGTCTAACATCGTAAATTAATAAACTTCACATATTGGATAAATTTTATCCAATAGTTGGATCACTGATTTTCTTTTTTCAGTACAGCTGCCCTGACTGAGAAGTTCCAATTAGCCTGGTTAAATCGGGTGTTGTGTGCATCTCACCTGAACAAATATATAGAAGCCGAGACTGTGAATGTTGTAAATGTAACCAAGTCCAAACAGGCAGGTGAAAAGCCCACTGCTCAGCATTCCCACTGTGAGATACAGCCGGATAGGTAGGCGCTCCCCAATGATGCCGCTGCACAGGGGGAACAGCAGCAACATGCTAACTCACATTCATCTATGATGTAAAAGCTTGATTCATAACTTTCATAGAGGATCCTGATTCTGTCAAATTTCTTTTGCTTATGTTAAAGTTTATTGAAGTAAAACAGAACAAACAGAACATGTTACATCCTTGTATCTGTTGATAATTTTGTGCTTTTGCTCTAAGATAATTCAGGAACTGTGAAGGGATCAAATACTTGATTCCCTCATTGTAACTCTAGTATGAAATGATCTAGTATCTAGTAAACACCAAACTAGTATTAATAGTTTAGTGTTTATGTGATACTGAAACCTTTTTCTCACCATTCAATATCTACTTAGTTTTATGCTAGCTTTATACTTTATGCTAGTCTGATCATATTGATGTCTCACCTGAGGTACATCCCAATGGCATACGCACAGAGAAAAGAGTAGTCCATGGCTCCTAGCAGCTGCTTGTAGTTGCTTTTATCTAAAATTCAAATATTAATTACTAAACAAAGATTATGCAGCTCGCAGTTTATTACTGTTTAACTGATAAGGGTTCTTTCCAACTTGATTGCCCTGCTTATGCTTTTCTGTTTAGTTTGAGGCAACAACTTTTGGAAATAAAGCCAAAAGCACTAAATCCACAAAAGCTCTCAAGTACTATATACAATTCTTTATTTATACTGGAAAAATCTTGAGTCTCATGGTCTCATTTACAAAAGAGACCTGTTACATACATCACAAAAAATATACTGACAGCTCATTGTTGCTTTTATGGATTGTTTGAGTTCAATTATACAGTAACTGATCTTTTTACAGTGTGCTTTCAGTAAGATAACCTGCATTTCAAAGTGTAGTGTGATCCATCAAAAGCATAACCTGGATTTTTTTCAGTTTAATAAATTCCCAAATGGGTTTATTGGACAGCTAAAGAATGACCGACATACAAGTTGATCAAGCGAACATCTCCCTCTCCTGACAAACCTTCTGGATATCTCAGCAATTTTTTCATATCCCAGACAATCTAACTGTATGTCACAACTGTAAGAATTCCTGTTTACGTCAGACCAACAAAACATATCACAAATACTTCTAAAACAGAATATGTCCATCTTTGAACAAAGAAATTATTTTGCAAGAAAGAATAAAAAACAGTTTTTCTCTAATGAACTATTTCAGTGACATTGCCTCTGTGAAAAGGAGTTTATTCTGACTAGCCTCACTGTTTAAATAGAAGTGGAAAAATGTCCAACATATAAAACCTAAAAAATAATCTAGCGTGCACTGATTGCAGTTTTCTGACCAATCACTGATGACCTATCTTTAAAAAGCCTCATGGGGCCTCATGTATAAAAGAGTGCAGTTTTCAAACTAATACTTGGCATGTGGACAAATTTAGAAAAGTGTGGCGCACAAAAAAAGTTTGGCTGTATAAAGCCGTACATACCTGTGCACCTTTCCTTTATAAATTCTATTTTGCAGGAAATGGAGCGCAGCTGCTGATCTGCCCCCGTCACCACCCATAAATATAATATATAAATTAGTATAAATACCCAAATCTGCCACAACGTCAAGCAATAAAGATGGCAATGTCCTTGTTTGTAGCAGTATAAGTATTAATAATAATAACAACAATAAAAATAATATATTTTATTTAAAAGTAGAGGATCAATATGATCTCTGAATACACATTCCCTCTGAATTTTTCCTTTGGTGGTGTTCATCAGAGCCAAAGCCCTCCTCAGTTAGCATCTCATCTTTGTGCAGCTATTTATATACGTGTGATTATATACACCTTAAAAATGATCAATCAACAATCTGCTGATTCAACCCTGTTTACCCCATGTAGATGCAATTCGTGCATTTCAGCACAGAGACCAATGCATTGCATCTTTATTAGACAAAAACTGAGGAAAAGTACTATTTACATTGGAGCGAGGTTTTCACATGCTTTTATTTTTATTTTCTTTATTTTTGTGTGTTATACTATTTTCTGAAGACAAATGCGGTTCAGTTTCATTGTTTACGTATAAACAATAAAATATTAAAATTATGAAAAAACATCTGGTTTGATGTTTTCTGTTCTTAATAAAACTTAATGTCGTCAGATGTCGGTGTATTTAGGTGAGTTTTGACACTTTGTAGTTTGATATTGTTCACTGAAAAAGTTTGCATGGCTGTCGCACATTTTCACAAAAAGGTCAAAAGTTTACGTAGATTTACGCACTTTCATTATCACATTATTTTTATACATGCCAACTTGTGCATAAAATAGGTCACCGCATATTTTTTGCGCATACGCACGTTTTGTACATGAGGTCCCAGGTGTTTTGGATTTTGGCTGATACATTCTCTGAAATGTTGCTAAATATAGCAAGAAAGTTGCTGAGTTGGCAACAGTTGGGTGAATATTGTTAACTGCCAGCATACAGACATGACCTGGTGAGTGAAGAGGATATTTGATTTTTAGACATTTGCTGTGGTAGAAAAGATCAACTTCACATGCAAGTATTGGCTGATCTCCCAAAATAAAGGAAATCTTGACCAATTTATTGATGCACCCCTAAAATAATCACAATAGAGTGGAACAGATAAATACCAAAAGGTTTCCAGCTGCACTCCATCTCAGTGTGGAGAGAAGGGAAAGAGGCTTCCTGGCCTCCACTGCCGGCCACAGCGCCGCCGGCGGCAGCCAGCTCACTGGCTGCTGAGCAGTTCTTATGTAGCTCGCTCTGGCAAAAATAAAGAAAATACCATCAAGAACTGTTCAATCTCAATCTCATATAGACATGGCATTTATTTCCCTAAGGATGTTTTCTATGTCTAAAGAGCAGCTTCAGATTTTGTATCAGGTCTTGATGTTAGTCTTTTGCTTTAATCAGAGAAATAAAATAAAAAACTTTAAGCTGAAACAGGCTGTTCAAGACTATTGGGATCAACAAGTCAAAACCTGTACAGAAATCTGGTTGTCAGCCAGATTTCAGATAAATATGACTCCCTAATGGCAACATCAAAATAGCTTCTATCATGGCAGGATTGTTGAGCAGAACAAGCCAGGCCTCTCAGAAGAAGCCATCACTGTCAGAAACCTGGATATGTTTCATGATGGGAACACTGTTCCTGATCACAGCATGATGTTGTTCCCATCATGCTAAGCCAATGTCTACAGGCTGGTCAATCAATCAGTCAAGCAACTGATTGATAGATTCCAGCATTATATCCCACTGGCAGGGTCTTCTGTTCATCCCAGTGGAGGAGGTAATGACCAGGTCCTTCAGCTGGACAGGCTGGAGTTAGTTTATCTTCAAAGGGAATAAAGTCCCTGTTTTAGACTCTGAAGAGGAGTGGATGGATGGCGAGTGAAGTTAAAAAAAAAAACAAAAAAAAAAACAGATTATGCAGCAACGTTCCCATCAACCTGCTGGAAAAACTCACACCAAGCATATCTAAAACTTCAGAGATCACCAACAGGAGCGATCAACACTGTGCTACTTTTGACACTTCTGGTTCTGTTTTGGGTTTTGCTTGGGCCATGTTCTTGAACTCTAGACAATGAGCAGCTTGTTTTTTAGATGTCATTTTCAAATAAACTCCTTTCCCTATTTGTTTTATCTATGTTTATTTGTTTTGTATTTAAAGCAAACAACCTTCTTACAATCCAGCAGTGTGAAATGTGAAAGCTAATTTCTTCCTAGCCGTCAGGCTTTGATGTGTAGATTACATTAGAAGTTCACACACAAATGTTACCTTTACAATACTGATGGGTTTCCTGGAAAGGTGAAAGCTAGTGTAAAGCAAAAAGGTCAGCATGAAGGTCAGCGCTCGGTACCTGCAGGAGAAACACAGCATCATAGATCCACAACATTTCTTCTATTCATGCTAGCAACAGAAAGGAAATCCAAATCCCAACACAGAAACCTGGACTGTGGGAAAAGGATCCGACTTTCCAACATCTGTAACTGGCTGGTCGAATGCATGTAACTAAAGCGGTTTGTTTTTCAACAATAATCTACTAGGCTCACCCATCCAAATGATCAGAATCAGATGTTCCAATCACTTCCATGGCCACAGGTGTATAATATGAAGAACCTAGGCAAGCAGACTGTTTTTACAAACATTTGTGAAAGAATGGCCCTCTATCAAGAGGTCAGTGAATTCCAGTGTGGAACTGTGACTGGATGGCACCAGTACAACAAATCCAGTCGTGAAATTTCCTCTCTCTTAAATGTTCCACAGTCAACTGTATTATAAGAAAATGGAAGTGTTTGGGAATGACAGCAACTCAGCCACAAAGTAGTAGGACACATAAACTGACGGAGATGCTGAAGAGCATAAAGCCAAGAGGTTGGCAACGTTCTGCAGAGTCAATCACTACAGACCTCCAAACTTCACGTGGCCTTTAGATTAGCTCAAGAACAGTGTGCAGAGAGCTTCATGGAATGGGTTTCCATGGTGAAGCAGCTGCATCCAGGCCGTACATCACCTAGTGCAATACAAAGCCTTGGATGCAGTCGTGTACAGCACACCACCACTGGACTCTAGAGCAGTGGAGATGCGTTCTCTGGACTGATGAATCGAGCTTCTCCATCTGGCAATCTGATGGCCAAGTCTGGGTTTGGCAGTTGCCAGGAGAACGGTACTTGTCTGACTGCATTGTGCCAAATGTAAAGTTTGGTGGAAGGTTGTTTTTCTGGGCCTGGCCCCTTTGTGCCAATGAAAGAAACTCTGAATGCTTCAGCATGCCAAGACATTTTGGACAATTCCATGCTCCCAACTTTGAGGGAACTCTTTGGAGTGTGTTTGGAGCATGAATGCACTCCTAAACCTTGTGGACCAGGGGTCTCAAACTCCAGGCCTCGAGGGCCGCAGCCCTGCAGTTTTAAGATGTGCCACAGGTACAAAACACTGGAATGAAATGGCTTAATTACCTCCACCTTTTGTAGACCAGTTCTCCAGAGCCTTAATTATGCTATCCAGGTGTGGTGCAGCAGAGGCACATCTAAAATGCGTGTGCATGCATGTATAGCCTTGTGAAGGATGAGCGACCAGTAGAGGGTGAACCCTACCTCTGGTCAATGAATGCTGGTCAAACCACCTGCAAAAAAAGCTAATAGAGGGGATGCAGGGACAAAGGAGTAGATAAATAGATGGATGGAGCCATACCATTGTTCCCTGTTGAAGGACACCAGCAGATGGATCCCTGGAGGAACAGGAGCCATGATGTGAAAAAAAGTGTGAGTTTTAGGGTAGAATTTGGTGAAATAAGTTTAGCATTCCAAGCTGCCTCAAACTCATCAAGATGGAGTTAGTCATCTTCCTCTTCACAGTAGACCAGCAGGGACATGGACGCCTGAAGGACACATGACTGACACCTGCAAGTGGAGGTGGGGGAGGCAGAAGAGTGAATAGGTGGGAGAAATGACAGAATCATGAAAATAAAATGAAGAAAGGAAGGATCTTAAACAAGACAAACGTCTACAAATGTCTCCACGCTGGGCTAGGGTAAATATACTCTAAATAAAATAAACTGTAATTCTTAAATCAAAAGTAGATGACAGTATGATGCAAAACAGGTTTTATTCCTGATACAGGTTTACTCTTAATAATCAGCCTATTCCAAAATGTACCAACTTTTAGTTTATTATTGATGAATTTGAAACAAAAGTTGTTATTTTTCATCTGTTAGAGATATTTGCATTATACTGTGGACTGCTGCATTTTGAACTCTGGTTTCGTGGTGTTAATAGTCTCCTTTTTCCAGCCTCTATTCCATATGGATAAATTAACACAAACGTTTCAGAAGTCTCAGTTTACAGATGGAGTAAATATAGAGCTTTCAGCCAGTGTACTGCATCAGTGGTGAAAGCATCACGGTAAGGATCAGCTTTGCTGGCAGCGTTTCTGCTGTGCTAATTAAAATGTATAGAATAAAGACAGACTACTTAAAAAAAACAACTAAATTATAACATCAGAACTTTTGCAAATGTCTGGCGTAATGAACAAACAACTGAGCAAAATGAACCCACCCTTTCTTATATTCACCTGAGGAAACTCATTCAGAGTGCAGATCAAATACATTTTATGTTTTAATCTTGTCTTCGTGCTTCTCCTTTCTATTGCCCTGGGAAATTGTCCATTTAATCTCCAGAGTTCATCAAGGCTGGGCCAATTAGTTTTCTATTTCTCTACTACTGATATTCAGGAAATGACGAGGAAATGAGAGTAAATTCTCCGGAGTAATGAGTCATGGTTTAACTCTTGAAGTTCCGTGGTGACAGGCGCAAAGAAAGCAGGAGGTGTTCTGTGAGGTTTGAGTCAAAAAACTTGAAACCTTCATCTAGAAATACAATCTTCAAATACAAATGAACCGTATGTGCTCTTCAGCTTCTCTAGTTAACATCGTCGCTGCTCATCACGGATGTTCAGACGTGGCTGCTGTGTATTGAGCAGAAAGCCAAACGTTCCTGCATAACCCATCTTTAGAAACGCTCCGATCTAAAGATGGGTTACAGATAAAACTAGAGTGAGATATAGATTCAGGAACAACATCTCTGCGTTATGCTTTAACCGATTCTTGGAACAATGTTGGCTACCGTCGAGTTCTAGGTTCAAACAGCAGCTAGCTAAACCACATTAAAGCAGGACTAACCCCACCAGTGCTCAGGATCCTTCCCAGGACAGTTTTCACCCCAAACCACGTTAATTCTGCTCATCTTACCGTGTTCACCGCTGTCACGAACTTTGCTTATCTGTACGGAACACAAGAGCCGCCACTTCCTAGTTTGCTGAAAGCTGGCAACAGTCAACATCCAACCACACTCTTCCACAAAGAGACTCACTTAGCGACACACAGCGTGTATGGCAAGACATTTTAGGATGTAATGCTTAACCCTCTACGGCTACGCAATTGAAAAATACTCAGTGGTTGGCTGTCAGGGCCAGCAGGGCATACCTGTCTAGTCTACTGTTTTTTTCCGAGAAACTACCGTATTTTATCTCCCTCCCATATTAGCATTTTCCCGTAAATATCCCGTGTTGCGCGTGCTTGTTCAGCGCTCTTATCTAGACAACTATGGACACCGTGACGGCTCAAACAAAGTATTTCAGCGACGTTGTCTAACTTTATCGGCGCCTGCCACGGCAATGCAAGGCATTTCAATGCCTCCATGCAATCAACGCATAAAATGCACCTGGGTGATTCTCTGAATTCGGTACATTTTGGGGTCTCAGGATCCTTAAAAATATACCACTAAAAATGGTGTTTTTGAACACTGCATCTATTGAAGGACTCTTTGAGCCGCCAAGAAAATGTTTCCCTGCTTTATGCATGGAATTCCAAACAGAATTATGAATTTCTTTGTTACTTGCTGGTTGCTTTAAATTCAATCCCGTAAGGGTAGAATTTGATTCTTCTGAGTAGAAATCTATATTATAATTAAACAAATTCTTTCACGCTTTTCATAAATCGTGAAAATACTCTTTAAAATAAATACAAAATCAGGCTTTTTTATGCTTTTGACTAATTCTTGATCTATGGATAAAAATAATCAAATATAGACAAGAAACTTTCCTAACACTTAAATCTCTTTAGAGTGTGAGCGGGTAAAGACCTAATGATGTCATTTCCAGGGTGCTTAGGAAATTAGACTGAACCATTATTTATAACAAGGAGGGATTGGTATGTTGTTATTGTTGTGTTCCGGGGTTCCTTATTTTCCTTGAGAGTCTAGGTTCTGCTACTCACCATCTTGCCACCAGATAGCACCAAACTCACCTCTCTCTGGAGTGGTGGAGTCTCCCCACTGGAGTCGACCCGCTTCTCTGATTCCGTTTGGCCTGAACCTACCTGCTCTTCCCAAGTTCCACTGAAAACCACAACATCATCAAGGTATGTACAGGTGAATGCTGAGAGCCCACAGAGTACCTGATCCATTAGTCTTTGAAATGTTGTCTGGGCCCCATGCAGACCAAATGGCAGGACTGTGAACTCAAACAATCCCCAAGGGGTGCGAAATGCTGTCAGCTCCTGGGACTGTTTGGTGAGAGGCACCTGCCAGTAGCCTTTAGACAGATCAATAGTTGTTAAATACCTTGCTTTCCCCAGGTGTTCAATGAGGTCATCAGTACGTGGCATTTGGTAGGAGTCAAATTTTGATATGGAGTTGAAGGTACCTGAAGTCGATGCAAAATCTTATTTTGCCATCCTTTTTCGGAATTGCGTTGGTTTTCCTTCAAAATCGCTCACAAAATAAGACCAGGGGAGGGGAAGTCTTTAAATGGACATGTGTTAGCTTAATTTACAAAGCTAAAATGTTTGTTCACAGTTGTTCTTTGTTTGAGTAGTCTAGGGTTGTCACTTATTTTACTTGTTTTGAATTTCCAACAGTATACAATCCAATGACTTCATTATCACCACTGTGAATCACAACCTATAATGTAAAAGGAGTCCCATAATAAATGCTGCCAAATGTTAGGTAAATTGTATTATTGGTATTATCAAATATTTGTTGTTTTATGTAGCCTTATAGTTACACCTTTATAATGTTTTTACTTGTATGCTTTTACTTCATTTAATCTTTATACTAATAAAGAATGTTTCTGTGTGTTGAATTACTTTGATTCCTTCCTGCGGCCTTCCTGGGAGAGAGCAAGAAGGCCTCTCTGAAGAAAAGCAGTGACGACCAGGTCCAACAGGGTTTATCGCTCAGCAGAAACCAAGGCCTTCCTGACATCTTAGATAGCTATAAAACTGTCGCCATGAAGACGTACAACTTGCTCTGTTTTACCCTGTGACTGGAACAGAAGAATCTAGTGTGTAGATAACATGTGTCTAGATAGTGATTGTCATTAGCGCTGCAACTATGTGATGATTTGTTTTCCCCGCCCTTTGAGAGTTGCAGTGTCCTATGTGATAAGGATCCTAAATGCAATAAAAAGAGAGGAGCAGGCATATGTGATTCAGAGCGGTAGGAGATTGTAACTGAAAGCACGTCTGTCTGTTCTCCTCGCGAGTATACAGAATCCATCTCTCGTTTTTCTTGTGTTTAATTAATCTTGTCTTTAATAGGTGTTTGAACCTGACACCAAATTTCCCATGCAAAATGTCCCATATAAAATGCTGCCAAATGTCTCATTATAAATCCTCCTAAATGTCCCATTATAAATCCTCCCAAATGTCCTATAATATTTGCTCAATTTTAAGCTCCAGGCCTGGTTCTCTGTTGCTCCATCTGGTCAGGGGGAAAATGTATTGCTCCCGCTTTCAGTGCTTGATTTCGGGCTTATTTATTTAAATGTTGCTCACTTTGACCTCCAGGCCTGGTTCTAGTAGTGAATTTCTTTAAAATAAAGTATGGAGGCATCCAGGGGTCAAATTCAGGTCTCTAAGCCTCTTTCCAGGCACTATTTCCAGGATATTTATTAATTGTGTCTCCCTTTGACCTCCAGGCCTGGTTCTATGGATGAATTTCTTTAAAATAGCAAAGTATGGAGGCCTCCAAGGGTCAAATTCTATTCTGTAAGCCTCTTTCCAGGCACTATTTTCAGGGTATTTAATTTTATCTTCCGGCCTGGTTGTCTGTGGCTCCATCTAGTGGGGGAGAAAATGTATTGCTCCCGGCCGCCGTCAGTGCTTGATTTTGGGCTCATTTAATTAATTGCGGCTCCCTTTGACCTCCAGGCCTGCTTCTATGGGTGATGTTCTTCAAAATAACAAAGTCTGAAGGCCTCCAAGGGTCTAATTCGATTCTTTAAGCCTCTTAGCAGGCCCTATTTGTATGTATGTACTTTCTGACTTCCATAAAAATTTTTAAAAATGCATTTCCCCTGGGTAAGTTATATATTGCCAGAAAGCTTAGAGTCTGAGGAGTAGCCTGGTGTTGTTGTTTCCTTTCTGGGACGTTCACAGGCCAAATATGAAATCAAAAACCGTAATTCATAAAAACGGTCAAAAATGCACTTTTCCGGGGACCAGGACGTCCAAAACTAGGATCATTAAGCCCAAAATAATGCACTGATCATGCTCATATAACTCCCGTAGGCCTGGGTTAGGGTAGGGTTAGGGTTAGCAGAGGTGTTTGAATCCGCAGCACCTCACTGTCCCGGGACTCGAGCTCTGAGAAGTCCTGGTACTTTTTGGACTTCCATAAAAATCTTTAAAAATGCGTTTCCCTGGGGAAAGTTATATATTGCCGGAAAGCTTAGAGTCTGAGAAGTAGCCTGGTGTGCTTGTTTTCTTTCTGGGACATTCACAGGAGGCAGGAAAAATAGAAGGCCCAGAAGGGATTCTAAAACGGTCAAAAATGCATTTTTTTTTATTAGGTTTTAACGTCAAAATACAAAATGTGCAAAAATATATGAACAAGATATGTAGACTTTTTTTATAACAGAACCGAACATGTCGTACAGTACACATGGATAAGCCTTCCCAAATAAAATCCAGAGGAATAAGATTAATAGTGAGAGAAAACAAAAAACAAAAAACAAAAACAAAAACAAAAAAAGGGGGAGGGGTGGGAAGGATTTAAGAAAAAGGTGCATCAATGGGTATTAATGACAGAATAAATAATTTGATAAATAATATGATAATGTAAATAAAAAGGTCAGGCCAAAGCAAAATTTAGTTGGGCACCATACGGGATGGCAATGTCTGAATAAAATCAAAAAATGGTTGCCAAATCTTCAAAAATTTTGTTGTGGAACCTCGTAGGGTAAATTTAATCTTATCAAGTTTACTAAAGTGTAAAGCATCTTTAATCCAGATTTCAAATGAGGGAGGTAAAGCTGATTTCCAGCACAGCAATATTCTACGCCTCGCCAACAAAGTGAGAAATGCAACCAGATCAGCCTTAAGTCTTGACAAAGAAACCGTCTCAGAAAGTTCACCAAACAATGCAGTTAGTGGATCAGGCTGGATGGACATATGAGCTACTTCAGACAAGGCTGCAAAAATGTTTGTCCAATATTGCTTTAGTGATGGGCATGACCAAAACATATGGATCAGTGAGGCAGGTGTTTGATGGCAACGATCGCACTCCGGGCTAACGTTTGGGTATATTTTAGAAAGCCTGGCCTTAGTCCAGTGAGTGCGATGCAGGACCCTACACTGAATTAGTCCATGTCTGGCACACAGTGACGAACCATGTACACGGTAAAGAATTCTATCCCACAAGTCATCTGGAAACAGAAAACCCAAGTCCTCTTCCCATGCCGCTTTGATTGAGAGAGTTGGGGACTCACGAAAACAGCACAATCTCTCATACAAACATGAAATAGGACCCTTTTTCGGTGGGGGAGGTGACAAAAGTTTATCCAAATCATTAACAGGAGGTTTAAAGGGAAAGAGAGAAGTTTTTTCCTTAACATAACTTCGGACCTGTAGGTAACGAAAAAAGTGGCTCTTTGGGAGGTCGAATTTTGCAGAAAGCTGATCGAAGGAGACAAATGTACCCTCCTCATAGAGGTCCAAAAATGCATTTTTTCCACTAAAATCAACCATGGTCCGATAGCCTGCGGTCCAGAGAACAGCCCTGTGCGGTTGAAATATTTTTAAACCGTTCACAGAAGCCGGGATAACACTCGAAGTCCCGCAACTAGTATCAGCTGCTGTGACAGCCTTTAACACTAGAACTACCAGAGAAGGGTCATTTGACATTTCTACCTTTGGAACCCAGAGAGGGGTCAAATGACCTGATGGATTCTAATTAGCATCCTAAAAGGAGGTGTGAACAGGCGCTTTTGTTCTGTAAATAAGGCCATTACTGGCGCACCAAAGGAAGAGGGAAAGCTTAACTCCCAACTAACTGTCTAGTTAGTTCTATTCAGTATATTGTATTTTATAATATAAAGATTATATATATTATATTTAGCTTAGTTTTATTTTAGCAAAAAACCACAATGAATTAATTTTAATATTTTAAATGGAGAATTAGAAATTTTACAGCCAGGTACAGCTGTGAGCAATGACCAGAAGTATTTGTGTCTAAGTCAAGAGGACTGAAATTCCAGCATGAGAAATATACAAAAGAACAACTGTTATTTGTTTAAATGCTTTTTATTTTTGCCATTAAAAACGATACAAAAAATACAAGAAATAAAACAATTCCACACATATTTACATTAGGCACAGTGGGGGGCTGTGTGTGTGAGTGGCATGTCCTTGTGTGACTGGCATTTCAGCACGCAGTCTGCACTGTCGGAACATACCTGGCACTGCCAGGGTATGACCCTAGTGCATTTGCCACATGTGTATTTGTAGCATTCAACGCATCTCACAGTTGTACAATTGTTCCTGCATCGATGGTTGACCTGACATTTCGCCCTTTTACCTGAGCTGGGTGTGGAAGGTTGTTGCCGAAGCAGTTTCTCCTTGTGTGCCTTCTTCCCACTTACATGAGAGTTACCCAACTCTTTTGCAAGCTCAACCAGGAAGTCCACCCGTCTCTTCTGCACCCCAATGCATGCCTAATAAAGCACATGTGCATTCAGTGCTGCCATGTCAATCATGTTATAGAACACTGCAACTGGGCATCTCCGTGTTCCTGCACGCACGCTGTACTCCCGCACCATTTGGTCCATCACATCCACACCGCACTTTGTTTTGTTGTATTGTGTGACCGTGTTTGGCTTCCTTTTGGTGGTATCCTCAGTCTCAACCACGCTGTGCATGCTGCTGAGAACGTAAACAGCCTTCTTCCGTTTGGGCACATACACTGCCAGCGTGGCACCAGTGGTTGAAAACACCTGAGTGGTGAATTCAGTGCGATCCATCTGTCTAGCGGATTGAGGAATTTCCCGACATCTCTTGTTGACTTTGCCGAGGATAGTGGTTTTCCGGCTAAGCAGTCGTTGTGCAAGTGACAGTGATGTAAAGAAATTGTCCGTGGTTACAGTTCTGCCCTTGTCCATGAACGGTTCCATCAGCCTCATCACTACAGTCTCGGACAGTCTCTCCCTGCTGGGACGACTGGGGTCCTTTCCAAGATATGGGAAGACATTACAGATGTACTTTTATTTCAAGTCGCAAGCCACCCAAAACTTGATGCCAAACTTGTCCGGTTTTGTTGCAATGTATTGCAGAAAACATCAGCGAGTCTTTGATGAAAAAAGCTGTTCATCAATAGTGATGTGTCGACCAGGGTTGTAGGATGCGATGCAGTTAGTGACAAACGATCCCCAAACATCGGAGATTGCAACAAACTTATCGGTCTCCGCTCGCTCACTGCGTAAACATGTCATGAAAGCGTAGGTGTCGCATGATGTCTTGGAAGCGTTTTTGGGCCATAGTTGCAATGATCCTTGGGTTTGCCAGGTTTGCTGACCAGCTGTCACATAGTGATGGAACCTTGGTCACCCCCCACAAGATAATGACTGAAATAAATGCCATTAGTTCCGGGAGATCCATGAACCAATCCAGCTGCTCCGTGTGACGTGCATGTTGAGTAGTCCATTCTTGAATGCTACGAAGCATGTCAAGAGTGATAAAACAGAGGAAGCTCTGAAGGCGACTCCAGATACTTTCTCTGGCCTTAGCGCTTGGCTCTCCATCTGTGGCGTACGGTTCTATTGGAGTGAAATGGAGATGTGTCCCCACTTGTTCTTCACGCCACACTGTGCCATTTTTCATGGTCTCTGACAGCTCACTCCCCAAACAAGCTCTCTTTTTTTGGTAGAGGGAGAGTCTCCTCATCTGCAAGATAAACAATTTCAAATTAACCTTTTGATTGGTTCTAAATAAAAAATAGTCAGGAAAATAAAATAGGTAGGTTGAGAAATCTAACCTGAAGACAGCTCAGAGTCCGAATCCAGTTGAAAGTCTATGTCTTCTCCATCTGAATCACAATCTGCTCAGAATCAGTTCCAATGCCTTCTGAGTGGTGAACCTCTTCTGCATTTTGTTTCTTGTGAACTAAATAGGTGAAGCAGTCACCCATTTATCCTCCACGGCACAAAAGGCTGCATGCAAATTTGCATGTGCAAAGTCTCCCAGATCTCTTTTGCTTACACTTTTTGCATGATTTTTTTTAGGTGGATCAACAAAATTAATTTGGTTAGTTTATTTCTAAACTGTCATTTTAAACCCATCCATCCATCCATCCATTTTCTTACACCCTTCGTCCCTAATGGGGTCGGGAGGGTTGCTGGTTTCTCTCCAGCTGCGTTCCGGGCGAGAGGCGGGGTTCACCCTGTACAGGTCGCCAGTCTGTCACAGGGCAACACAGAGACATACAGGACATACAACCATTCACACACACACTCACACCTAGGGAGAATTTAGAGACCAATTAACCTGACAGTCATGTTTTTGGACTGTGGGAGGAAGCCGGAGAACCCGGAGAGAACCCACCATGCACAGGGAGAACATGCAAACTGCATGCAGAAAGACCCCGGGCCGGGAATCGAACCCACAACCTTCTTGCTGCAAGGCAACAGCTCTACCAACTGCACCACTGTGCAGCCCCATTTTAAATCCACTTAGCTTTATTTAAAAGAAAAACATTACTAATTTCTTTTAGAAAAACCTTTGCATATTTCTTGAAACAGATTGTATGTTTTGCAAACTATATGTACATTTGGCAAAATGACCTGGACCTAATGCAAAATGACCTAATGCAGCACAACATCATGAATCAGCTGCAAAAGGTCACATCTCTCCAAAAACACTTCATGTATGCTTCAAAACTACCCAACCCTCTCTGAAGAGCATTACCAACAGGAAAGTCTACTGTAGAGCTGCCTCCATCATAGATCGCACCCACCCCCAACATGGACTATTCACACTCCTACCTTCTGGCCTGACGGCTCTCCTCCCCCCCTCCTGATTCCTCAGGCAATGGCCATATTTACATTTGAAGAGGGGATGCTAATTTGAGCCATCAGAGTCGTCAGTTTGGACTCAGGGTCTTTTGACCCTCTTTCGGGACTTCTAGGAGGAGGTTGAAATCCCTGGTAGTTCTAGTGTTAAACCTCTCGGACCAATAGGATTTCAAAACCTTATAAAAAAAATCCCACCGGCAGGATTGTAGGGGAGAGTTCAGAAAGAGGATTTGGAGCGAAAAATTACAAAGTCCTTTAACACTCCAGGACCTCTATTATTACTCTTTATCAGCATTTTAACTGCTTTTCATTTTTAGCCGTTTTTCCAGGAATCTCGGTATGGTTCTCTGGGGCAGTAAAGTGATGGGCTCTGGTCGATCCGGTGAGTCTCCTCGGTCCTTCTGAAGGGCCTGGTGGTTCGCTGGGTCTGTTTTGAGCTCAGTGGAAGCATGGAAGCGAGCGTAAAGACATTTTTACTGCACAGATGTAGCACAGTTGATTGACACCAAATTTATTTCTTTTTGCAAATGTGAGCAGGACCACGGGAGTGGTTGACCTCTGATGACCCCTGGAGACCATTTTCCTTTACATTTTTAAAATGATAGCAACACAAATGAAACTTTTCTGCATAAACCAGCACAAAAGGAGTCCAGTTAATTGACACCCATTTCATCTGATTTGAAGAAGGTGGGGGTGCTGGTTGACCTCTGATGACCCCCTAGAGAACATTTTTCTTAATATCTTTAGAATGATAGCAGCATAAACAAAATTTTTGCTGCACAAATGTAGCTGAGGTGATTGACACCTATTTTGTTTCATTTTATAAATGTGTATGTTTGGGAGGGGGGCTGGTTGACCTTTAACCTTTCATTAATTTCTTCAGCACAAGCAAAAAATGTTGCTGCACAAACCAGCACAAATGTAGCACAAACGTTTGACACCAATTTTTTCTGATTTGAAAAACTTCACAAATGGGGCAACTTCACTCAGGTACTGTGGGTTTGTGGTTTTGGTTTCTTTGTGGGTGTCTTTGAGATGATCCACGTGAGATGATTCCAGAGAGAGATCTCTGGAGTTCTTGGTTGATGACATGGAGGCTGCAGTTGAGGGCGCACAGGTAAGTTCAGGCATGTAGGAAAACAGGAGCGAGGCGACTGGCAGCTGGGAAATCCAGGAACGGTTTATGGTTAATTTGCAGAGGCAAAGAAGGGACTCAGGTGGGTAACGACCCACGGCGTCACGAGGGACAAAATCCAAAATGCCAGGACTAGGGCTTCACAAGGAAACTTCCAAGGCGTCACGAGGAAACACCTGAGAGAGAGAGGCAACAAGAGTCGATTACTAGAAGTACATCTAGGAAAAACACAGAGAGCTATCTCAAACGAACTCAGAGTACTATTACTGGCAAACACTCAGGTGCTGAAGTGCTGGCAGTCTGCTTCTCATATACTCCTGCATGATGAGTGATGAATCACAGGTGTGCCGACAGAGTAAGGGGCCACGCCCTCCAAGGTGTACAGCCTCTTGTCACCATCTGGTGGAGGAAGGTGGGAGCAGCAGGTAAAGAGAGAAATCCCACAGAAAAAACAAAACTCCAGTCCCCAACAGAGACATAAAAAATAATGATTATCCTGCTATGTAAATGGCAATTAAAGGACACTAAGTGCTACAGGTGCTGTCCTTGCTTGGTTTCGGTAGAAACGGACCCAGCTGATGGGAGCCGCCGGCCTCTGACTCTTATTTGTTGAAATGAGGGAGACAAAGGAAGAGAATCTGCCACTTACCATGTAATCAATTAACTTGAATTAATTTAATGGAAAGAGTGATCAAAGCGATTAGAGACCACCTCCATGTTGAAACCTCTGCAGCTTTAAATGGGGATGTGAGAAGTAATGAATAGGCATCGCAGGAAAAGAGCTGCATCAGTTTTACTTTCTCATCATCATAGATGAGTTTAGAGGAGGAACAAACTAAATGTTCACTGATTGGTTTCCTCAGTAAAACAGCAGAGAAACTTTAAAGGATTTACATAGACGTGTGCTGCCATCTAGTGACGGTTTCTGAATAAACAGAAATAAAAGGAACAAAGTGGGACATCTTTTTTCTCATTATTAGGTTATTATGATTTTAATCTGTGTGCTCTAATGCAATTCTTTATAAACAGACATATTGCATCAGATAAATCCAAACATGTGCTTGAGCTGCAGAACACCTTTCACTTTCATCATTATATCTATGAATGAAACATCACAAAGCAGTTCTTACTAGTCCACAATTTCCAAGGTCTGCATTAAAAATCTGCTTGTAAAAAAATCAGACAGATGTATTTCATCTTTCATTGACAATAATCTATAGTCTGAGAGAACAGCATGGATATTCCAAAGAAAGAAAAAAATCAAATGTGTTACATTTTGTTTTACCCCTACACTTTCTGAAACTACTTTCTGTCCATTTGTGTTTAGATTTGTTCTTTCACTAATTGAAGTTCAGGAAGTCTCATAGTAATTTCGATCTGAAGCATTAAACTACATCTGATAGTCACAAACTCTCAGAAGAAAATAGTTTTATGCACTTTGATTCCCCTTCCTCTCCTCATACAAAATAGGTTCTGCCTGATAGAAGCATTTTGTGTTTCTGTCCCAAAGAGCCGGGCTGGGATTGGAAACAATACATAACTATTCAAGATCCTTTTCTACAACAGTGACCTTAAGCCTCTATGGAAGCAGCAGAAAATAGATTTCAGGTTAAACAGTGAATATTGTTCTTGACAACATTTAGACTCAGAAAAAAAAAATCTTATTTCTCTTAGTTACTGATAGACAACTTCTTCAGATAGATTGATAACTCAATAATCATACAGAGATTTATGGCTATTTTTCTAACAGGTTTTCAATACAAAACTAAAGAAATTAAAGTAAAAGTAACTAAATGCTCTAGAAATGTATCTGACTTCAGTCTGTCTCACACCTATAACAACCTTATTACCCATTTGTAGCCACCAAAAGCATCATTTAAACCCAGCTTTTTTATTCAGACGTCAAAGGAAAAAAGTTTATCTGATATTCAGATTATCTTCTTGTCAATTGAGCTTCAATCTGGATCAATGTCACAGATCATCTTTTTTTAACCTTTGATTGAAACTAAGCTGCAGTCTGATGGAAGTGAACAAGCATCGCTAAGTGGCTAAAGCTGTTTTTGAGTCCCCCCTCCTCCTTGTGCTTGACTTTATTGCTTTTCGCTCAACAAGATGACAACATTAATCTCAAAAAGTGAGACTGACAGTTCATTTCACAAATCAATATTTACTATTTACTTCTTACAAAGTTTCTTCTTGGAGAGGGCTCCACATTGTCCACCTCCCAAATAAGCTGATCATATCTCCATCGTCCCTGGAATCTTTCAGCTGGGTCATTAATCACAGCGGCTGACAGCCGGACCTTCCCCGTATTGGGTATCGGAGTTTTTTGGGTCTTCTTTGTGGGTTCTTTTTCTCCTGCTGCTTTATTGTTTACCCACCAGAGGGCGCCAGAGACCATCACCTCGGTTAGGTTTGTTCACACTGCAGCACACCTGAGTTGCATCAGTTCATCTCCAGGATTCAAAAGGAGTGGACTTTCAGCACTTCATCGCCTGAGTGTTTTGCCAGTAATGGTGCTTTCCGTGACTTCCTGAGAAGACTCTGTTATGGTTTCTTGGATATCCTTTCCTCGTGATGCCGTGGCTTATACCCACTGGTTGCCCGAGCTCCACCGTCACCCTCTAGCCTGAGAGAACAAGATAGTAAAAACTAATGCAGTGCACTAACTTAATAGGAATATTGAGGCTTTTATTTTCAGTAAGCTTCATTTTAAATGGCCACACTAATCCAATTTGTATCAGTGGTTGTGTTAAATCAGTTCTATAATGCTCAAAACAGCAGGTAGTTCTAAATGCCAGCTTCACAAGTCAGTCGCTGCCCTTCCTTATGCATTTCGATGGCAAGCCCCAATAGTTCTTGTTTATTAGGCAAAAACACCATTCTGACAGGCAAGTTTTATCCAGAGATTCTTATTGCAGAGATTTTCTATGTTATTAATCTCATTTGAATAGGTCATGTCAGTCATTTGTAAAGTAAAATTTCCCCTGCAAATCACCTACTATATTTTGTTAATGGAACACAAAGAGGCATTTCTGTGATTTAGACAGAAATTGCTGGGATCTGATACTGTCATATTTGAGGCTAATCGTTTGAGCCACATACAGAATGCACTTCAAGATACAGCGAAAAATCAGTTAAATAAAGTTTATTGTAGAATGAGTGGAAAGTATCTTCCTTGCCCGGGGTATGGGACAGCTTGAGATCTGGATTCTGAGGATGGAGTAGATGAGGTGAGTAAGTAGTACTGAAGGTGAAAGAATAATTGATTAGAAGATCTTACTATTGAAATGGAACTGATCCACCAGGGGGAGGTATACTGCTGGTGCTGGAACCTGGTTTCTAGGGTGAGTCCCGGGTCCAGGTGGAGTTGTAACTGAAGCCAGGAGAGATTAGTCACCAGTCATGGGGATCTTTGAACCAGGGGTTTCTTTATGAAGGATCTTGGAGGTGAAACCATAAAACTCATAAGGCGCACAGGTAACAGCCGCTGAAAATCATGAACGGCAGCACTCAGGCATCGAAGGACTGGTGACAGGCTCCTCTTAAACACTGGCTGATGACAGATAGGTAGCAGGTGTGAAGACTGAACACCTGGGACCGCCCTCTGGACCACACAGCTTCCTGGCTCCATCTAGTGGATAACTAGAGACAAGAAAAGCAGCCACACAGAAACCAAAAACTCCAGCTTCCCAACAGATACACAGTTATGTGTTTCTTTCCTGGGCACAGTTTTATTTGGTTTTGGTATGGAGGCTGTAGGAAGAGCATTGAAAACCATTTGGGTCCTATGTTAGGGTTAAACCAAAGTTAAGAAATGTTATTCACAGGGCCTACAGCCATCAGACCTCGAATTCCAAAATCCACCCATCATTCAACAATCCCAGGGGTGATTTAGTCCCAAGTCTGGTTATCAAAGTTTTAGCAACCCTCTTTCTGTGACACATGGTCCAGGAAGGATTGTGCTCCAGAACCATGACTCTTCTGGAGTCCCAACTATGTACAATAAAATGTTGAGTAAGTAAAATATGTGATTTCCTCACCTTTTAGTGCAAGACATTTTGTTTGTGCAAAGTGAGTCTGGCCAGCAAAGTATTTGCTGTATCACTTTCAAACCTTACTTTGCAGATCTAACACATTATTAAATAAACACCATTTTGTGTTTCTGGACCACCCGTTATAGGGACATGATACACAACTTGTGTTAAAGTGTTCAGCAACCATTTCTGGTACCTAAGAAATTGCCCATGACCAATAGTACTAGGCTCTTGGTTTTATCTGACCTTTGCATGCACACAGATGGTCTTTGAGGTTTTTGTTCCTCCTGAAAGCAGCTATGATCTTCCTGTTCATCAGCCTCCCACTAACAGGAACAGGAAGTTCTCTCTGAGACCTTTAATCAAATCAATATTATCAGGTGATAAAAGGAAATACCATGGCCTCATCAGTCAGTTTGTTTTCAGAAAACCACTTCAAACAGCTCCTTAAGGAAGACCTGTGGCACCCTGTGGTGGAAAGAGTAGCAAACTGTTTCATAAAAATCAGATTCTTGTTTCCAAATTCTTTTAAATTCTTTTAATTGTGATTTGAGTAATCTAGCAAATGTGTGCTTTAGATCAAAACTTTATTTCAATAATGTGTGCATATCAGTTTGAAATAAATTTTGATGTCCATTTGTTTGTAGAGCTGAAATTTGGATCTTTAAAGTTTGTGGTGTCCAAGAAATCCACTGCAGTAAGGCTGGTGGATAACTTTAATTTGATGAAAGCACTGTGGTTGCGTAGGGTCTCTAAGGAATGATGAAGCACCTCCTCTGAATATCCAAATGTTACCCAAATACTTGAAATAATACAAAGGGTTATGACAGACACTCAGTACACATGTATTTCTCTCAGCCGCAAAAAGTCCATTTTCATTAGTTTTTCTAGCTCCATTTTTTTTTATATACATCATAGCTCAGCTTTAAAATGTCATATCTGAGAATCAGTTGAATGAAGGAGTGTTATCCTAATGCTGCTCTGAAGGCTGAAATTCGGTATTAAGTTTCCACTCTTTTAACCATGTTTTATTTCACTTGTTTTGTCTTCAAATCACAGCTCAGCTTCTAATCTCATATCTGACCTTCTGCTAGGACCCAGAAATGTGTGTTAATGCTGTTCTGAACATCAGAAATGCACTTTAAGATGTCCGTCAGCATTTCCCAGAATGCATTGTATGGTGGAACTTCATATTTTAGCTTGTAGTTCAACTTTTTTTTTTCTGCAATCTCTAACAAACTATATACAGTTATGAGTAGCATGAGCTCCTCTGTCAATCTAAATTGCTTAGAATGAGCTTGGAAACATGTAGAAAATCAGCACCAAGAGTCAGAATGTGGTGTTCATTGTTGAACTGCTGCCTGATGTAAGCTTGATCACAGAGAACACATCCTGGTGGCAGCTTTGGGTAAGTCTTCTCACTTTGTTATTGTGCTCATGCATTCTTTTTGTTCCACATATACTCTGAGCATTCTAGAGGTCTTGCGGTGTATGATGGCACTAGAATGGCTCTTGGCTCTCATTGATGGTTTGAATCCCAGCAGGTATCTGGAGACCTGGAAGGCAGCAGCTTGTTGTGGCTGGTTCAGATTCTACTTCCTTGGGAGGATTGCTAATTAGTGACATCCTGCTATGGCTGCTTTTGCTCCTTTTGGTGGGCACTAGGGTACGGGGGGCTGTAACAACCTGGTGGAGATCTACTGGTGTGCAATTCACTCTGCACAGGTTAGCTAAGGTGAGTCAGTGTATTTACAGACTGCCAGCATTCAATGCAGACCAAACCAAAAAAGAATCAACGGAGAACGCTTCTGCTTCCTGGGCATGCTAGTTCCACCTTGCGGTGTTAACGGATAGCGTGTTATTGAAACCAGGGGCCCGGTACGTATCAGCCTTCCCAGGTTCCGTCTATAGGAACAGCACGTGGGAAAGGTGACTCTAGGACTCGGGAGTCTT
Source organism: Gambusia affinis (assembly GCF_019740435.1). NCBI lineage: Eukaryota > Metazoa > Chordata > Actinopteri > Cyprinodontiformes > Poeciliidae > Gambusia > Gambusia affinis. The sequence continues at coordinate 7,712 of NC_057878.1, read as the reverse complement.
AAATGCAGTCCAGTCTTCTATGAGGAATAGCCTCACAGACACACAACAGCACCACTCACACCAACCGGTTTTCTATCCATTCTACAGCTCCACCATTTCTAACTGCAAAAGGAATGAATGTTTTCAGGAAATCTTCAGCTTAAAGTTCTTCTAAACAGCTGTAACCTCCTGAGATCTGAGCTCTTGCATGGCATGTATTATTAAATCCTCAGATTTTTGCAATCATTAGCTCCCAAGCAATTAATGCTGTCTGTTCACATTAGCATTATTTCTGAGTGTAAAAACAAAATTCTACACGGTAGTTGAGACTGTTTCCACAGTGTGGCCCATTGAATATACTGCCAATAGGTATGGGAAGACGCAATTTCCTTAACGTAAAATCCCTCAAAGTAAATCGCATAGTTCTTGTTCTAAACAGTTAATTTGAAACATATAATTCAGAGACCAAATCTACTTCAACTTATTTTTCTTCGTATGGGATCATGCTCATACTTATGTGTAAACAACTTTGCAACAATTGCAACCTGCCTGTAAGCAGAGCACCTAGCAAATAAAACGGCACTCTTTTTTTCTGATGTTCTTTTACTCTGCAAGCCAAATCTGTAATTAGTACCCTCAATTTCCATTTTTATGGTAGCAACTCATTATAAGGTCAATTGCAGCCATCTAGGAGTTGCGTATATATGGACAATACTGGATAGTGAGATTTATATATTTAAGTGTGACATGTTTGTGAGGGATTCTTCTGCCTGTCTTGCATTAACAGTAGACATCATCAGTAGTAGCAAAAAATAATTTCACCTTGTAAATATTTACCACTCAGTGTAACTTGTGTTGATGCTCTCCCAACCATTTTCATAGATTTTGTAGGTAGCTTCATAAAACTAATTGCCTAAATCCATTTTATTGTAATGAATTCCACAAATCTGGAAGATCAAATCTCAGTAAACCTTTGCTATATACTCTAAGATAGATGACCATGCACCAAGCCTTCCAAAGGCTATGCTAACCCTATAGAAACAAGCCAAAATAATTATTTCATTATCACATTTTTGATATTAGATTAAGGGTAATGGTTTGAATCTACACTCACTTCTCTAAAAACAAACTTCTACTAAATGTAATAGTAAATCTGTGCACATAATCAATGTCAAAAATTTTTTTTAAGGAAGGGTAACACAGCAAACCTAACGCCAGGGCTAATTAGGGCCAACGTTAGGGCTAACGTAGGGCCAACGCCAGGGCTAACGTTAGGCCAACGCCAGGCCAACGCCAGGGCCAACGTTAGGCCAACGCCAGGCCAACGCCAGGCCAACGCCAGGCCAACGCCAGGTTAGAACGCCAGGGCCAACGCCAGGGCCAACGCCAGGGCCAGCCAGGGCCAACGCCAGGGCCAACGTTAGGCCAACGCCAGGGCCAACGCCAGGTGCCAGGGCCAACGTTAGGCCAACGCCAGGGCCAACGCCAGGCCAACGCCAGGGCTAACGCCAGGGCCAACGCCAGGCCAACGCCAGGCCAACGCCAGCCAACGCCAGGCTAACGCTAGGCCAAGGGCTAACGCCAGGGCCAACGCCAGGGCCAACGTTAGGCCAACGCCAGGGCCAACGCCAGCCAACGCCAGGGCCAACGCCAGGCCAACGCCAGGGCCAACGTTAGGGCCAACGCCAGGGCCAACGCCAGGGCCAACGCCAGGCCAACGTAGGCCAACGCCAGGCCAACGCCAGGGCCAACGTTTAGGCCAACGCCAGGCCAACGCCAGGGCCAACGCCAGGCCAACGCCAGGGCCAACGCCAGGAGGGCCAACGCCAGGCCAACGCCAGGGCCAACGCCAGGGCTAACGCCAGGGCCAACGTTAGGCCAACGCCAGGGCCAACGCCAGGCCAACGCCAGGCCAACGTTAGGCCAACGCCAGGCCAACGCCAGGGCCAACGCCAGGGCCAACGCCCAACGCCAGGCCAACGCCAGGCCAACGCCAGGCCAACGCCAGGCTTAGGGCTAACGCCAGGCCAACGTTTAGGCCAACGCCAGGCCAACGTTAGCTAACGCCAGGGCCAACGCCAGGGCTAACGCCAGGCCAACGCCAGGGCCAACGCCAGGCCAACGCCAGGGCTAACGTTAGGCCAACGCCAGGGCCAACGCCAGGCCAACGTTAGGCCAACGCCAGGCCAACGCCAGGGCCAACGTTAGGGCCAACGCTAACGCCAGGGCCAACGCCAGGGCCAACGCCAGGCCAACGCCAGGGCCAACGCCAGGGCCAACGCCAGGCCAACGCCAGGGCCAACGTTAGGCCAACGCCAGGGCCAACGCCAGGCCAACGCCAGGCCAACGCCAGGGCTAACGCCAGGGCCAACGCCAGGCCAACGCCAGGGCCAACGCCAGGGCCAACGCCAGGGCCAACGCCAGGGCCAACGCCAGGGCCAACGCCAGGGCCAACGCCAGGCCAACGCCAGGGCCAACGCCAGGGCCAACGCCAGGGCCAACGCCAGGGCCAACGCCAGGGCCAACGCCAGGGCCAACGCCAGGGCCAACGCCAGGCCAACGCCAGGCCAACGTTAGGGCCAACGCCAGGGCCAACGCCAGGGCCAACGCCAGGCCAACGCCAGGGCCAACGCCAGGGCCAACGCCAGGGCCAACGTTTAGGCCAACGCCAGGGCTAACGCCAGGGCTAACGCCAGGGCCAACGCCAGGGCCAACGCCAGGGCCAACGCCAGGGCCAACGCCAGGCCAACGCCAGGGCCAACGCCAGGGCCAACGCCAGGGCCAACGCCAGGGCCAACGCCAGGCCAACGCCAGGGCCAACGCCAGGGCCAACGCCAGGGCCAACGCCAGGCCAACGCCAGGGCCAACGCCAGGGCCAACGCCAGGCCAACGCCAGGGCCAACGCCAGGGCCAACGCCAGGGCTAACGCCAGGGCCAACGCCAGGCCAACGCCAGGGCCAACGCCAGGGCCAACGCCAGGGCCAACGCCAGGCCAACGCCAGGCCAACGCCAGGCCAACGCCAGGGCCAACGCCAGGGCCAACGCCAGGGCCAACGCCAGGGCCAACGCCAGGCCAACGCCAGGGCCAACGCCAGGGCCAACGCCAGGCCAACGCCAGGGCCAACGCCAGGCCAACGCCAGGGCTAACGCCAGGGCCAACGCCAGGCCAACGCCAGGGCCAACGCCAGGCCAACGCCAGGGCTAACGCCAGGGCTAACGCCAGGGCCAACGCCAGGGCTAACGCCAGGGCCAACGCCAGGCCAACGCCAGGCCAACGCCAGGGCCAACGCCAGGCCAACGCCAGGGCCAACGCCAGGGCCAACGCCAGGGCCAACGTTTAGGCCAACGCCAGGGCCAACGCCAGGGCCAACGCCAGGCCAACGCCAGGGCCAACGTTAGGCCAACGCCAGGGCCAACGCCAGGCCAACGCCAGGGCGCCAGGCCAACGCCAGGCCAACGCCAGGGCCAACGCCAGGCCAACGCCAGGGCCAACGCCAGGGCCAACGCCAGGGCCAACGCCAGGCCAACGCCAGGCCAACGCCAGGGCCAACGCCAGGGCCAACGCCAGGCCAACGCCAGGGCCAACGCCAGGCCAACGCCAGGGCCAACGCCAGGGCCAACGCCAGGGCCAACGCCAGGGCCAACGCCAGGGCCAACGCCAGGGCCAACGCCAGGGCTAACGCCAGGGCCAACGTTTAGGCCAACGCCAGGGCTAACGCCAGGGCCAACGCCAGGGCTAACGCCAGGCCAACGCCAGGGCCAACGCCAGGGCTAACGCCAGGGCTAACGCCAGGGCTAACGCCAGGGCTAACGCCAGGGCCAACGCCAGGCCAACGCCAGGGCCAACGTTAGGGCCAACGCCAGGGCCAACGCCAGGGCCAACGCCAGGGCCAACGCCAGGCCAACGCCAGGGCCAACGCCAGGCCAACGCCAGGGCCAACGCCAGGGCCAACGCCAGGGCCAACGCCAGGGCCAACGCCAGGGCCAACGCCAGGCCAACGCCAGGGCCAACGCCAGGCCAACGCCAGGGCCAACGCCAGGGCCAACGCCAGGGCCAACGCCAGGCCAACGCCAGGGCCAACGCCAGGCCAACGCCAGGGCCAACGCCAGGCCAACGCCAGGGCCAACGCCAGGGCCAACGCCAGGCCAACGCCAGGCCAACGCCAGGGCCAACGCCAGGCCAACGCCAGGGCCAACGCCAGGCTAACGCCAGGCCAACGCCAGGGCCAACGCCAGGGCTAACGCCAGGGCTAACGTTAGGCCAACGCCAGGGCCAACGCCAGGGCCAACGCCAGGCCAACGCCAGGCCAACGTTAGGCCAACGCCAGGCCAACGTTAGGCCAACGCCAGGGCCAACGCCAGCCAACGTTAGGCCAACGCCAGGGCTAACGCCAGGGCTAACGTTAGGCCAACGCCAGGCCAACGCCAGGGCCAACGCCAGGGCCAACGCCAGGGCCAACGCCAGGCCAACGCCAGGGCCAACGCCAGGCCAACGCCAGGCCAACGCCAGGGCCAACGCCAGGGCCAACGCCAGGGCCAACGCCAGGGCCAACGCCAGGGCCAACGCCAGGGCCAACGCCAGGGCCAACGCCAGGGCCAACGCCAGGGCCAACGCCAGGGCCAACGCCAGGGCCAACGCCAGGGCCAACGCCAGGCTAACGCCAGGCCAACGCCAGGGCCAACGCCAGGGCCAACGCCAGGCCAACGCCAGGGCCAACGCCAGGCCAACGCCAGGGCCAACGCCAGGCCAACGCCAGGCCAACGCCAGGCCAACGCCAGGGCCAACGCCAGGGCTAACGCCAGGGCCAACGCATAACGCCAGGGCCAACGCCAGGGCTAACGCCAGGGCCAACGCCAGGCCAACGCCAGGGCCAACGCCAGGGCCAACGTTAGGCCAACGCCAGGCCAACGTTAGGCCAACGCCAGGCCAACGCCAGGGCTAACGTTAGGGCTAACGCCAGGGCCAACGCCAGGGCCAACGTTAGGGGCCAGGGCCAACGTTTAGGCCAACGCCAGGGCCAACGCCAGGGCCAACGTTTAGGCCAACGCCAGGGCCAACGCCAGGCCAACGCCAGGGCTAACGCCAGGCCAACGTTAGGGCCAACGCCAGGCCAACGCCAGGGCCAACGCCAGGGCCAACGCCAGGGCCAACGCCAGGGCCAACGCCAGGGCCAACGCCAGGGCCAACGCCAGGCCAACGCCAGGGCTAACGCCAGGGCCAACGTTAGGCCAACGTTTAGGCCAACGCCAGGGCTAACGCCAGGCTAACGTTTAGGGCCAACGTTTAGGCCAACGCCAGGGCCAACGCCAGGGCAGGCCAACGCCAGGCCAACGTTAGGCCAACGCCAGGGCCAACGCCAGGCCAACGCCAGGGCTAACGCCAGGGCTAACGCCAGGGCTAACGCCAGGGCTAACGTTAGGCCAACGCCAGGCCAACGCCAGGGCTAACGCCAGGGCTAACGTTAGGCCAACGCCAGGGCTAACGTTAGGCTAACGTTAGGGCTAACGTTTAGGCTAACGCCAGGGCCAACGTTAGGCCAACGCCAGGGCCAACGCCAGGGCCAACGTTAGGCCAACGCCAGGGCCAACGCCAGGGCCAACGCCAGGCCAACGCCAGGGCCAACGTTAGGCCAACGCCAGGGCCAACGCCAGGGCCAACGCCAGGCCAACGCCAGGGCCAACGCCAGGGCCAACGCCAGGGCCAACGCCAGGCCAACGCCAGGCCAACGGAGGCCAACGCCAGGCTAACGTTAGGCCAACGCCAGGCCAACGTTAGGCCAACGTTAGGCCAACGTTTAGGCCAACGTTAGGCCAACGCCAGGCCAACGCCAGAAGAGGCTAACGTAGGAAGGCTAGGGCCAACGTTAGGCTAACGTTAGGGCTAACGCTAGGGCTAAGTTAGGGCTAACGTTAGGCTAAGTTAGGGCTAGTTAGGCTAACGTTTAGCTAGAGGGCTAGGGGTTAGTTAGGGCTAGTTTAGGCTAAGTTAGGGCTAACGTTTAGGGCTAGGTTAGCTAGTTAGGTTAGGGTTAGGGTGTTAGGGCTAGGGTTAGGGTTAGGGTGTTAGGTTAGTAGAAGTAGGTGTTAGGGGTTAGGTTAGGGAAGGGGTTAGGTTAGGTTAGGTTAGGGGTTAGGTAGGTTAGGGTTAGGTTAGGGGCTAGGGGTTAGGTTGTTAGGGTTAGGTTAGGTTAGGTTAGGGTTAGGAAGGGGTTAGGAAGTAGGGGTTAGGGTTAGGCAGGGTTAGGTTGGGGGTTAGGGTTAGGTAGGGTTAGGGGTAGGTTAGGTTAGGTTAGGGTTAGAAGAAGGTTAGGGGTTAGGTTGGGGTTAGGTTAGGTAAGGTTAGGTTAGGGGTTAGGTTAGGGGTTAGGAAGGTTAGGGTTAGGTTAGGTTAGGGGTTAGAAGAAGGGTTAGGTTAGGTTAGGGGTTAGGTTAGAGGTTAGGTTAGGTTAGGTAGGGTTAGGTTAGGTTAGGGTTAGGTTAGGGGTTAGGTTAAGGTTAGGTTAGGTTAGGTTAGGGGGTAGTTAGGTTAGGTTAGGTTAGGTTAGGTTAGGTTAGGTTAGGTTGGGGAAGGGGTTAGGGGGGGTTAGGTTAGGGTTAGTAGGTTAGGGTTAGGTTAGGCAAGGGTTAGGGTTAGTAGGGTTAGGTTGGGGTTATAGGTTAGGGTAGTTAGGTAGGGGAAGGGTTGGGGTAGGCTAGGTAGGGTTAGGTTAGGTTATAGGTTAGGGTTAGGTTAGGTTGGGGTTAGGGGCAAGGGTTAGGTTAGGTTAGGTTAGGGTTAGGTAGGTTAGGTTAGGCTAGGTTAGGTTAGGTTAGGGTTAGGGAAGGTAGGCAAGGGGTTAGGTTAGGTTAGGTTAGGTTAGGTTAGGGTTAGGGTTAGGGGTGGGGTTAGGGTTAGGGGTTAGGTTAGGGTTAGGGGTTAGGGTTAGGGGTTAGGGAAGAAGGTTAGGGTTAGGTTAGGGGTAGGTTAGGTTAGGGGTTAGGGGTTAGGGTTAGGGGTTAGGGTTAGGTTAGGTTAGGTTAGGGGTTAGGGTTAGGTTAGGTTAGGGTAGTTAGGGTTAGGGGTTAGGGGTTAGTAGGGTTAGGTTAGAAGGGGTTAGGGGTTAGGTTAGGGGTTAGGGGTTAGGTTAGGGTAGGGTTAGGGGTTAGGCAAGGGTTAGGTGTAGGGTTAGGTTAGGGTTAGGTTAGGCTAGGCTAGGCTAGGGGGGGTTAGGCTAGGGTTAGGTTAGGTTAGGGCTAGGGTAGGGTTAGGGTTAGGGGTTAGCTAGGGTTAGGTTATAGGCTAGGGGTTAGGGTTAGGTTAGGGGTTAGGTTAGGTAGGGTTAGGTTAGGCTAGGTTAGGCAAGGGTTAGGTTAGGTTAGGTTAGGTTAGGGGTTAGGTTAGGGGTTAGGTTAGGGAAGAAGGTAGGGTTAGGGTTAGGGTTAGGTTAGGTTAGGTTAGGTTAGGGTTAGGTTAGGTTAGGGTTAGGTTAGGGTTAGGTTAGGTTAAGGTTAGGTTAGGGTTAGGTTAGGTTAGGTTAGGTTAGGTTAGGTTAGGTTAGGTTAGGGGTTAGGTTAGGGGGTTAGGTTAGGTTAGGCAAGGGGTTAGGTTAGGTTAGGTTAGGGTTAGGTTAGGGTTAGTTAGGTTGTGTTAGGTTAGGGGTTAGGTAGGGTTAGGGGCTAGGGGCTAGGCTAGGCAGGGTTAGGCAAGGTTAGTAGGTGTTAAAGTTAGTTAGGGTTAGTTGTGTGTTGTGTTG